>NC_083572.1:95404771-95604771 GCF_027579695.1 Neoarius graeffei
CTATATGACGTCAGCGAAAGAACCTTCCTCCTAACTTACCAGTTTGTTGTTGATGCGGCAGGTGTTCAGTTTATCATTATTAGTATTTTTATTATACATTATTATACATATATATCAGCTGGATAGTACAGTGGTAACGCTCACTGACTACGACGCAGGAGATTGGGGTTCGAATCCCGGTCGGGGCAAAACATCATCCAGTAAGGGCCCTTAGGCAAAACCCCTCATGATATATCAGCCTACATCAGGAATGAGTGAAGATATAACTGATAGAGTCATACTGGCTCAGACGTCGCCCGGGTCAACAAGGTCTGCGTCAGTTGCTAGGGAACCAGGGCAAACTGATGAGAAATGGGCTACTGGAACAAGACATCAATGGACGAGGACAGAAAATACGGATTTGCTGGAATGCTATTTTCCAGCAAATCCAGAGGGGATACATGCAGCGAATGTGGGACCATTGGATACTTCGAAACCCACAATCAAGGCTAACAAAGAAACAGCTATTAGCCCAGTGTTCCAACATCCGTAATTGAAATCTACTATCACAACTAGAGATTAATGAAATACAACAACGATGCTATGGCAAGGGGGAGCCAGGAAGACAGGTCAGGGGGGAGATGTCATCATCCCCACAACCAGAGATTGGGTACCAAGCCCCAACAGCTAACAGCCTCAACACAAGAGCTGCTGACCTGAGAAGGAAGCTGAGGTTGCCAAGTACCTTCAGAAGATCTACTAGTAGATGTGAATGCTGCTCTGAAGACAATCTCCACAAGAACCATCACTGAGACCAACAAACTGATACACAGTACAGCAACAGTAATCATGGAGATGCTTGGACACAAGGTGGGCTCAGGACATAACAAACAGTATCCACCATGGAAGAGACGATTAGAGGCCAAGATAAAGGCAGCATGGAGAGAAGTTAGACAGCTAGCTGAACTACAGAAAGGGAACATGGTGAATAAAGGGGCATACCAGAGGCACTCGAAACTGCCAAACAGCAACTAACAGCTCTGGCCACCCGGTTGAAGAGATACACCAAGGAAGGAGAGGCCAGAAGAATAAACAAGCTGTTCTCCACTGAACCAGCCAAGGTGTACTCTCAGTGGCAGGGGAACAACAACCGGTCAGACCCACCAGGAGCTGAGGTGGAAAAATACTGGAAAGACATATGGGAAAGAAAGGCATCACACAACACTGATGCCCAATGGTTAGTGGACCTAAGAGCTGACCACAGCAACCTCCCAGAACAAGAACCAGTAACCATCTCAATGGCAGACATCCAAGAAAGAGTGTCAAAGATGAAGAGCTGGACAGCACCAGGCCCCGATATGATCCATACGTACTGGCTGAAGAAGCTAACTGCACTCCATGAACGCCTAGCAGCACAGATGAACCAGCTGCTGAGGGATGGAACCCACCCAGAATGGCTAACCCAAGGCAGGACAGTCCTAATCATGAAGGACCCCCAGAAGGGACCCATCCCATCCAACTACCTGTCTCTGCACAACATGGAAGGCCCTGTCAGGCATCATTGCAGCAAAAATGAGTAAGCATGTGGGTCAATACATGAGCGAGGCACAGAAAGGAATTGGCAGTAACACCAGAGGAGCCAAGCACCAGCTACTGGTCGATAGAACAGTTGCCCGAGACTGTAAGAAGAGACAGACCAACCTGTGCACTGCCTGGATTGACTACAAGAAAGCCTACGACTCAATGCCACACACATGGATACTGGAATGTCTGGAACTGTATAAGATCAACAGGAACCTAAGGACCTTCATCAAGAACTCAATGGAAATGTGGAAGACAACCCTAGAGGCCAACTCAAAACCCATTGCCCAAGTCAACATCAAGTGCGGCATATACCAAGGAGATGCGCTATCACCACTGCTGTTCTGCATAGGCCTGAACCCCCTCAGTCGGATCATCACGAAGAGCGGCTACGGGTACCGATTCCGTAGTGGGGCAACAATCAGCCACCTGCTCTACATGGATGACATCAAGCTGTATGCCAGGAATGAGCGAGAAATAGACTCGCTGATCCACACCACCCGGATCTACAGCGATGACATAGGGATGTCATTCGGATTGGACAAGTGTGGCCGGATGGTCTCAAAGAGAGGCAAGATGATCCGGACTGAGGGGATTGACCTACCAGAGGGCAACATAGGTGATATCCAAGACAGCTACAAGTACCTTGGCATCTCACAGGCTAATGGAAACCATGAAGAGGACACAAGGAAGTCAACCACAGCCAAATGCCTCCAGAGAGTAAGGCAGGTCCTGAAAAGTCAGCTGAATGGTAAGAACAAGGTCTGAGCCATCAACATGTACGCACTACCAGTCATCAGATACCCCACTGGTATCATAAACTGGCCAAAGGAGGAGATAGAAGCCACAGATATCAAGACTAGAAAGCTCCTCACCATGCATGGGGGGTTCCACCCCAAGTCCAGCACCCTGAGACTATACACTAAGTGGAAAGAAGGAGGCCGAGGGCTAGTGAGCATCAAGACCACGGTCCAGGATAAAACATCGAAAATCCGAGAATACATCAGAAAGATGGGCCCAAAGGATGAACTGCTAAGTGAATGTCTCAGGCAGCAGAACCCTGATGAGAGTGCAGAGGAGGAGGAGGAACAGACAACCTGGAGAGACAAACCCCTACATGGCATGTACCACTGTCAGATAGAGGAAGTGGCTGATATCAAGAAATCCTACCAGTGGCTGGATAATGCAGGACTGACAGACAGCACAGAGGCACTAATCATGGCAGCACAAGAACAGCCCGTAAGCACAAGAGCCATAGAGGCCAGGATCTACCAGAGTAGATCAGACCCAAGATGCAGACTGTGCAAAGAAGCCCCTGAAACAGTCCAGCACATAATAGCAGGGTGTAAGATGCTAGCTGGATCAGCATACATGGAGAGGCACAACCAAGTGGCTGGGATAGTATACAGGAACATCTGCAACCAGTATGGAATAGAAGTACCCAAGTCCTAATGGGCCATACCACAGAAGGTGGCTGAGAACAACAGAGCCAAGGTTCTGTGGGACTTCAGCTTCCAGACTGACAAACAGATCCTGGCTAACCAACCGGACATAGTGGTGGTGGACAAAGAGCAGAAGAGGGTGGTGGTGATAGATGTGGTGATCCCAGCTGACGCCAACATCAGGAAGAAGGAACATGAGAAACTTGAGAAGTATCAAGGGTTGAAAGAGCAGCTGGAACGGATGTGGAAGGTCAAGGGTTGCGTGGTCCCCGTGGTAGTGGGGGCACTTGGGGCAGTAACCCCCAAACTGGGAGAGTGGCTCCAGCAAATCCCAGGAACAACATCTGAAACCTCAGTCCAGAAGAGCACAGTCCTAGGAACATCGAAGATACTGTGCAGAACCCTCAAACTCCCAGGCCTCTGGTAGAGGACCCAAGCTTGAGGATGACATGGATACCACCCCCCCCGCTGGGGGTGAGAAGGAGATTTATATTAGTTATTATGCCTTCACATTGTGTTGCCGGCTTTTGCTCCAAAACCCACAAGGATGGGGTAAGTTTATTCAAGTTTCCCAGAGATCCCGAGCTGCATGCGAAGTGGGTGAAGCAAGTCAGGCGCACTCGTGACAAGTGGGAGCCCTCACCAACATCTGTCCTGTGCTCTGAACACTTCAATTTGGATTGTTTTGACACCCTTCCCAGCTTAAAAGAATCTCTTGGGTGTTCAGTTCAGCACAAACGTGTGCTGCTACCATCAGCAGTGCCTACAGTATTCCGGAGGGGGTCTACTAGTAGCTATGCCGGATCCAGCAGTCGCCTGGGACAAGGCAACTCCTCCAAAGACAGTCCTCCTGTCAGAACATGTGTTGAGAAACGACATAAGATAAAGGTACGTAGAGCTATAGAGTGCTCCGACATAATGCTAAAAATAGTAACCATATGGTCTGCGCGGCCATCTTGGAAGTGACTCTCTCCAGAGCGCTCATAGAGTACACATCATAGAGTACACATTCATGATAATCATAAATGTAATCATAAATGTAATCATAAAGTCGGCGTGATATCAGTCATGTATTTGCTTGTGAAAGCTTGTGGCTTTCATGTAACTGCCGCCTAGCAATGAGAGGCAAAGGGTAAAGAGGGTAGGCTATCATAGATTCTATTCAGAAGAGATCAATACATGATTGCTTAAAAATTAGGTATTTTAACAATTTGCATCTGTTTTGTGATTATCGTGACACTTGTGTGTTATATAGAACTGTATGTCTTATCAGCACATTGAGGATCTTCCACCGGAGGCTTTAGCAAGTACTCGTAGCAACACTACAATTTACTCTGTGCCATGCATTGTTAGGGAACGGTAGCAAGTACCCTGATGACCGACTTCAAGAATATGTAGAAAAAATTTAGAAATTATACTTTCCAAATGTCATTTGAGCTTAGTGTATTGCATTTCCATTTATATTGTAGGTTCTTGCTGATGTTTTTGCGGAGAATGATGCAGCTGCTGAATCAGAAGCTGCAGAGTTTGTACAGTGGTGCTTGAAAGTTTGTGAACCCTTTAGAATTTTCTATATTTCTGCATAAATATGACCTAAAACATCAACAGATTTTCACACAAGTCCTAAAAGTAGATAAAGAGAACCCAGTTAAACAAATGAGACAACAATATTATACTTAGCCACTTATTTCATCTCATCTCATTATCTCTAGCCGCTTTATCCTTCTACAGGGTCACAGGCAAGCTGGAGCCTATCCCAGCTGACTACGGGCGAAAGGCGGGGTACACCCTGGACAAGTCGCCAGGTCATCACAGGGCTGACACATAGACACAGACAACCATTCACACTCACATTCACACCTACGGTCAATTTAGAGTCACCAGCTAACCTAACCTGCATGTCTTTGGACTGTGGGGGAAACCGGAGCACCCGGAGGAAACCCACGCGGACACGGGGAGAACATGCAAACTCCGCACAGAAAGGCCCTTGCCGGCCACGGGGCTCGAACCCAGGACCTTCTTGCTGTGAGGCGACAGCGCTAACCACTACACCACCGTGCCGCCCAGCCACTTATTTATTGAGGAAAATGATCCAATATTACATATCTGTGAGTGGCAAAAGTATGTGAACCTCTAATATTAGCAGTTAATTTGAAGGTGAAATTAGAGTCAGGTGTTTTCAATCAATGGGATGACAATCAGGTGTGAGTGGGCACCCTGTTTTATTTAAAGAACAGGGATCTATCAAAGTCTGATCTTCACAACACATGTTTGTGGAAGTGTATCATGGCACGAACAAAGGAGATTTCTGAGGACCTCAGAAAAATCATTGTTGATGCTCATCAGGCTGGAAAAGGTGAAAAAAACTATCTCTAAAGAGTTTGGACTCCACCAATCCACAGTCAGACAGATTGTGTACAAATGGAGGAAATTCAAGACCATTGTTACCCTCACCAGGAGTGGTCGACCAATAAAGATCACTCCAAGAGCAAGGCATCTAATAGTCTCCGAGTTCATAAAGGACCCCAGGGTAACTTCTAAGCAACTGAAGGCCCCTCTCACATTGGCTAATGTTAATGTTCATGAGTCCACCATCAGGAGAACACTGAACAACAATGGTGTGCATGGCAGGGTTGCAAGGAGAAAGCCACTGCTCTCCAAAAAGAATATTGCTGCTCGTCTGCAGTTTGCTAAAGATCACATGGACAATCCAGAAGGCTATTGGAAAAATGTTTTGTGGATGGATGAGACGAAAATAGAATATTTGGTTTAAATGAGAAGTGTTATGTTTGGAGAAAGGAAAACACTGCATTCCAGCATAAGAACCTTATCCCATCTGTGAAACATGGTGGTGGTAGTATCACAGTTTGGACTTGTTTTGCTGCATCTGGTCCAGGACGACTTGCCATCGTTGATGGAACAATGAATTCTGAATTATACCAGCGAATTCTCAAGGAAAATGTCAGGACATCTGTCCATGAACTGAATCTCAAAAAAAGATGGTTCATGCAGCAAGACAACAACCCTAAGCACACAAGTCGTTCTACCAAAGAATGGTTAAAGAAGAATAAAGTTAATGTTTTGGAATGGCCAAGTCAAAGCCCTGATCTTAATCCATTCGAAATGTTGTGGAAGGACCTGAAGCAAGCAGTTCATGTGAGGAAACCCACCAAGATCCCAGAGTTGAAGCTGTTCTGTATGGAGGAATGGGCTAAAATTCCTCCAAGCTGGTGTGCAGGACTGATCAACAGTTACCGCAAACGTTTAGTTGCAGTTATTGCTGCACAAGGGGCTCACACCAGATACTGAAAGCAAAGGTTCACATACTTTTGGCACTCACAGATATGCAATATTGGATCATTTTCTTCAATAAATAAATGACCAAGTACAATATTTTTTGTCTCATTTGTTTAACTGGGTTCTCTTTATCTACTTTTAGGACTCGTGTGAAAATCTGATCATGTTTTAGGTCATATTTATGCAGAAATATAGAAAATTCTAAAGGGTTCACAAACTTTCAAGCACCACTGTATGTACTAGTTGTGAACATTCACATTATTATCAATCTCATTTATTTAAAATCAGATAAAATCATGCCATCATGATCACTGCTTAAAGTACCAGTATTTGGTTGTTGAAGAGCTAGCACTAGAAAGTTCACCAGCGTTTTCATGCGCCGTTTCCATTGAGTAGAACAGCCAGTGAACCGCAGCATGTTCTTCCGCTGACGTCACAACATGGCCGCGAGCCACGGACCCAGTTTTCTTACGCTGTGCAATTAAAAGTTGGATATTCGCGTAACAACAGCTTCTTTTCACGTAATTATAACAGAAATCTAACATGTTTGCCATGTTGTATAGTTTATTTAAGAAATTGCATAGAGTCATGTTCGTGTCATCAGCATTTTAAGCCACTGTTACCTTACCTGTGCGGTTTGTTTGTTTGTGTGTATGTCTGACTTTGAACAATTTAGCATCTAGATGGTTGCACTGATTGACTTCAAATTTTCAGGGTAGGTGGGCAATGGTCTGTAGATTACCTGATTAAATTTGGGGGTAATTGGGTCAAGGTGAATGTCAAGGTCACTGGAAAGGTTGACCTTTCGGTCAAAAGAACATATTTTCCATTATAACTCAAAAACAGTTGCCAGTAGACAGAGGTTTCCTATTATGAGCATATAGGAACTCCAATATGGCCTTTCATTTGACCCAGAAAGGTCAAAATCTTTTTTTTTTTGCAATAACTTTCTTCAAATTCATCATTTTGACTTCAAACCAAAACAAAATGTGCATCTTTCAATTCTGCTTTCAACCATATGCTGCATGATGGAGTAGCTTAGACAGTCTCCATAGCGATTGGGGGTTAAAGGTCAGGGGGTCAAGGTCATCAGTCAAAATAACATTTTCCATTATAACTCAAAAATGGTTGCTGATAGACAGATGTTTACTATTATGAGCATATAGGAAATCCCATATGGCCTTTCATTTGGCACCATGATCTTTGACTTTGAGTGACTCTGAAAGGTCAAACTCAAGGTCATGGGTTTTCATAGGACTATAACCTATAGGAATGGACTGCCATGCCGTAGCTATAGTAACCAATTCCCTTTCACTGTACAGCATTGAACACACCAATCCCTGTACTCGATACCATGTTCTATCTCTGTCCATTCTTCTGACTCCCTGTAATGGTATTGGATACAGAGATGATACCGGATACCAAATACAGTGACATCACGACTGTGCTTTAAACTTATGGTGGAATCGAAATTCCTTCTCTCTGGCGGTGGGTTTGCATGCGTGAAAGAGATGTCGTGCATCTGTGCTACAGGAGAACAAAGGACAAAGAACGAGCTATTGATACTGGACCTTTAGCCAAAGTTCATTGTATTTGATCTTTGCATAGTTGTAATAATAACTGAACCGGTTAGTTACTGCAGCCCATGCAGTATTTCAAAGAGAAAAGGTGACTGGATCCCTTTTCCCTTTCTCAACGTCAACAAACTACAAACAAGATTCCTTCCAGATCATCAGACGACCGATGGGACACCAAAGATCTTCAGCTGACGAGTTGTAAAAGTGAAAGGAACAGAACTGTTTTCTCCCTGGACCTGTGCGCTGCACTGTCTTCGGATAACAGATGGCACACTTTCAGTCGCCAAACAAGAGCGATCTCAAGTAAGGCTGGCATCTGGGCAATTGTTAGTCTTAGTTGTGGCTAGTTAATGTGAAGAGTGTTGTTTATTTGAATTAATTTATGGTTTAAATGTACGCATTTTGATTCACATGAAAGTCAGTCTTAGACCGCGTGTTGCTTGATTTACTTTGTTTACTAATCTGTATTTAGTTAGATTGTGCATACTTTATCTCTCTCTCTTTTTAACTCCCTCTGTCGCACTACACTCCTCAACATTGGGATTTCAGGAGTAGCTAAGGGTTGAGTAGAAGTTGGGTTTAAGGCCTAGCCGAGACTAGTTTTTAAACTACAGATCCTTTGTCTCTCTCTCTCTTTCCCTTGTGCACTCTCCTTGTTGCCCATCCCCCTTTAGGCGAGGCCTAGCACAAGGCTTGCACATTCCATTCACATACTCACACACACACACTCACACACACACACTCTTACACACACATTCTCACACACACACTCTTACACACACACCTACTCATACACTCTCACACAGACACACATAAACACGTGATTTCCCTCTCACATTTTAACATCCATTCACCCCTACACTGTAAACTTGCATATAGCTTATTACTTCTGATCACCATTAGTGCCTTAGTTATCATCATACACTACTGATTCTCACTTGTATACATTGTATCACCATTTATATTGAATTATTCCTTGCCTGCTATTGTTGCTCTATCTGATCAGTATTAGTTTGCTAATTTATGTCAGTTATTTCAATAAATGGTACCTTTTGAATAAACTGTGCCCTGTCTATTGCTACAGCATTCACTGAGTGCCAACCTCTGCCAAGTATTCTAATTGCCTTCACCCATTTGGTTGTTATATGAATGTTATAGATCTAGAGTAAACATATTAGATTAGAGCTACAATACTCACTAAAACTATAGCAACATCACCACTAAGTTATTCCATTGATTTTAATAGTTTATCTATAAACTATTAGACACTTGAATTAATAATTAATGAGTTTATGAGACTGATCCCTTTTTACATGAGACTGATTTGATAAGCCTATCGCACCTACAAACCTGACAGCTAATGATTGAGAAATATTACCATTTTCATCATACAGGTATAAAATAAGTGCTCTTGGGCGAATTTTGTTTTGCCTGGCAACACTTGTGTTGCAACTTTGGAGGTTTGCTTCAAAACAGTGTCCTGCTGGAAGACCCAGCTGCAACTGTATTTTACATTTCTGACTCCTATATTGAGGTGTTCCTTCAGCATTTCTAGATAATCATCCTTCTTCATGATGCCTTGTATTTCCTGAGGTTCACCAGTACCTTTTCCAGCAAAATACCCCCACAACGTTATGCTGCCATCCCCATGCTTCACAATTCAGATGGTCATATTAGGGTTAAAAGCCTCAAACGTTTTCAAATATAAACAGCTATTCCATGAAATTGAGTCATATATGCCCTGATAGCCGACAAGCCGAGGAGCACTGAGTTGGTTATAAGCCATGTACTAGAGCCCTGCGCTCCCGCGGGACCCGACGCAAAGCAGTGCGGCGCGGGACAAATTTTGAAAGCTCATTGCGGGCATGGGCGGGAGGGGGAGTGCACAATGTGGGCACGGGCGGGAGAGGTGATAAGCTGCAGTCCCGCTAACTAAAAACGTGTTTAAAATAAAATGTATAAATTATTAGTTTATGTCTATCATATATAATTTGTGCTGGATATTTTATTTGGCATTAATAAAAACATTTTAAGATGCCTAAATTTGCGGATGTGGTCTAATCTCGCGTATGTTTCCGATTCCTTTCCACTCTTCCGTGTTTGAGATCTCTGATCATGGCAGAAGAGCAGAGCTCCTCTAGTGAAGCTCACAGTGCTTCAGAAGTAAGTGCTGCTTTAAAAAGAGGTACATTTACCGTTAAAAAGTCAAGAGTCCTGAAATAAGACATTTGGAAGTCGTTCTCACTCGTGGTTGGTTGTTTGGGAAACGCACCCCTGAACGTGAGCTGTAGGTATTTATGCTCAAATCCACTCAAAGTAGGGGGCGGGGCACCATCACGCTGTGTATTTTAATTATATTAATTTCTTATAGGCCTACTTGTATTTCCTAGAATGTAAATGTGAGGAGTGACATATAAGCTATGTGCAATGTACAATATTCTTAATATCCACTGTAGATTTTGGTAGGTGTGTTGCAGTGGCGGCTGGTAGTCTTTCAAACAGGGGAGGCTGGTCGGTTACGATATTTCCAGATTTTAAAAGAAAAAACATCAATTTTGCCCATACTCTTGCCTCTGATCTGGCTGATTGTTGGCAGCATCACAAACTGTGAAATAACAGATTCTTTTGGCCCATTAGCCTACTGTCCAATATACATGATGGTGGTGTTGGGGGGAGGGGTATATTTTAACATTTTATATTTTAAAATTGTGGCATGTTGTTTAAAAATTGATCATTATTGAAAGTAGCTCTTTGTCAGGAACCTCAGCAGTAGAGCTGGGTGCCACACATTTCATTCAATGACACTTTCCCTATATTTTACTTATTTTGACTGAGAAATGTTTTATTGACAATTTTGATAACCCTTCACTTTTAATCCAGGTCTGTAGTGTGAAATGTTCTCAGCTGTGTTTTTGTTTAAAAATGTTTTCCAAATTGTAGCTGTGTTTAATTCATATCCAGAAAAATATATATTCCAATATAGTATACTCAGCATAAAATTTTAAATAGATTCTATATTTTTGGTCCATCCATGACATATTACTAAAGTAGCCTATTTACTATTGTTGATGTGGGTCACTTGCTGTTAGCCAATTCACTTTCTCGTACCAGGAGAGCTGAAAGGAACAAGTATTATTCCCTACCTTTTTCACCAAGTCAATTTGAGGCGTTGGTCTACCCTGCTCTTTAATTTTAATTTTTTCCTTCGAAAGGAAGACTGGCAAATGGCTTCGCCAAAATTAAATCAGCAATGCTTGGCATCCGTGCGCAGCTTTCTTGCTAGCTGACTAGCCCCCTCAGGTTCAAGTTCAGTCACTCAAATAAGCGAAATTTCTGGAACTAAGATAGCAAATTGACAACACTATATTTACACTTTATTTACAATGAAAATATATACAAACTAAAAAAGCTGGTAGAAACCGTATGTAATGAATGAAATCGAAATGTAAGCTGATCTCTTACAATACACCACAGCACTTGCGAATCCGCATGGGACTGAACTGAAATTCACCGCTGCCTGTCTATAGTTGAAACGAGCTGTCAATCAAAGAAAATATCCGGCTGCTTTCACCAATCACCAGTCTCCTCGCGGAAACTGCCATGTCCCTCCCATGTGAGGCTGGGAGTCCGTAGGCAGGCATTTTCACAGTATTTGTCCAATAACCGTCTTGCATTTTGATATTGAAACACGCAGAGCTCCCAAATGCCATTGAAGTCCACTGAGGCTGGGAGTCCGTGAGACTCCGTGGGCGGGCGTTTTCGCAGTATTTGTCCAATAATCGTCTTGCATTTTGATATTGAAAGCGCATAGCTCCCAAATGCCATTGAAGTCCACTGAGGCTGCGCTGCATCGCGCTGTCACGAGGGGGAAAAACTCACGCACACATTAAAGTTATAAGGGAATGATTTCGCACTGTAGTTGGGTTGAGCACATATGTGGCAGATCACAGAATCCAGGGACACATGTCGGCCCTGGGGGCATTTTGAGTTATTGACAGATTCAGAAAGTACAGTTTCTAAGCTTTCCAATGATGCCTTCCATGTGGAGATCTGACAATATTTGAAGAATGTGTGGCCTTTTGAAAGTGTATACTTCTTAAAACAGGAAAGGGAGAAAATCGCCCTCAAAGTTTTCCATCTCAGCTACTCTGGGTGTAGGGCGGGCACATAATGGTGCTCATTTGCATGACATTAAGGAAAGCCCTACCCCCTACTAGCTAGCACGATACTACTTTCATGTAAACAAAGATCACCACGTCAATATTCCTTCCATGCAAAGTATGCCCAACACAATTATGAAGTACAAAAATAAGTCCTAAAGTATACTTTAACGTTTTGTGGTTGAAAAATTACTCACACCATAAGAAAGAAAGATAGCACGATGATGACACAACTAACACAACACTAGTTTCATGTAAAGCCTTGGTCACAACCGGCCGTATGTGCTCCTACAGCCGGTCTACATGCAAAAAACGCAAGAAACACACGGAAAGCGCGCATGAAACACACGAGAGCGCGCGTGTGATGTGCTGATTTTCGAGCCGCAGACCGGCCGCAGAGGTTCTTTGTCATGTCAAACAAACTCTACGGGCGCTTATGTTTTTTTCAGGTTGCAAGACAAACTTACGGCCAAAGCGCGTCTTTCTCCGTGAACAAAAAAAAAAAAAAATGCAGCAATTTGGGAAACGCCAAAAATCACACGGCCAAAAAATCGTACGTCCGGTTGTGACCTAGGCTTAACCAAACCACAACACTCTCCGTTACATGCAAAAATAACCACACAGCCTTAGATTAATAAACTTACCCCATCAGAAAGAGAAACGGCGCCTTGCACACACCAATGCCTCCGATGGAATCATGTAGTCCTAGAACGGTCCGTGTATCATCCAATCATTCAAGTATTCCATTCAATCTGGAAAACGAGGTTGCGGTTTTTTTTGCTAGAAATGGTGATCTCCGATGTAAATACCGAGTGTCTGTTTGCTTCGCGGTGTTTGCTCCTCTGTGCTCTGTTTAGTAACTCATTCCATAGTGAAATCACACGCCTGTATGCAGTTAAGTAGCCATGCGCTCAGCTCGGATCATACAGCTGATTCGCGAAAAAAAAAAGACTTAAATCATGTGAATGGCCCATATGGTAATTTACCCACACCCCCCAGCAGGCTACAGTCCTGACAAAAATGAGACAATTTGCAACAAAAAATGTATGCTTTTCCAACAAAACAATCTATTATCTGAAATACTGATTGCATTCTTCAAGATCTCAACTTGCACATGATGGAAAAAAACAAAAATCACAAATTTAGAAAAAAAATGCTTCTTTTGCGATTATCTCAGATTCGTTTCGGCCAACATGTGTCCCTGGATTCGGTGAGGGGTCACATATATTTCTATGATTCTGGATCTGAAATAGCAATGTTATAAGGTTGGCTATAACATAAGCCTAGCGCAATTCATCCTACACAATGTTCTTCATTTTTAGAGGAGGCTGAGCATCCCTCGTTGTCTTAGAGCAATCGCCCGTGGTGTGTTGGGTATCTCTGTAAAGCCTCAGCTGCGCATGATGCCTGGCAACGCGCACCCTCACTACTTGCGCTAGGTGAAGGATCGGTCAGTGGAGAGCTCAGCTAAGCTCAGCATGTTTAATTCCCCAAGCCAATGACAAGAACTTTTGTGAGAAATAACGCGAACGTCTGCATCATGCGGGATTTGCGGGCGGGAGCGGGACAAAATATGGCAGGCGCGGGCGGGAGCGGGACTGAAAATCATAATTCTTTGTGGGCGTGGGCGGGACTGCACAATGAGGGAGCGAGCGGGAGCAGGACTGAAAATTCTGTCCCGCGCAGACCATGTACAACGAGAGTGAGTGGAATAAATGCTTTATTTTATCTACATTCACTGGATTTTGAGAAATAGCATTTTTATTTTTATGTTTTTGTAAATTTGATAAATAAAAACTTTATTCAAAATGTCCAACAAAATAATTTCTGCTTAGTATGTAAACAAACCAGTGAAATGACAGGAGCAATTTGTGAAAAATGCTCAAATAAGAATTCTTGAAAAAAAAGATATGCTCTTACCATCATATACTTTTTTCATAATTTGTTGCTTTTATTTTGTCTTTTTTGTGGTTTTGTTTTCGAGTAGAGTTTTATTTTCGGCTTTGATTGGTTCAGCAACATGCTCTGCCATTTTGTTGTTGTTGTTCCTCTTCTTCTTTAGGGTTTTTTTTTGGCAGTTGGCAAAACAACTTAAAGTGCATATCATGGGTAAATTCAGGAGCAAGATCAATGTAATTCTCCTATTTTATATTAAACTTTGGTCAAATATCTGTAACATTCTGCATTCTCTGCAATTTTTTTACCTTGCGCAATACCAGAAAAATTCAGGTGAAATCAAGCCATTTGAGGTGAATTGGTCCGCCTCTGAAAAAACTTGCCATTTGAATTTCCTGGCAAACACTGATTTTCGTGACATCATCTGCGGGACACCTCCCTCTGAATCCTACGTCAGCACTGGTTTGTTTATGAGAAAACAACCTGGTGGTTTTCTGCAAATTTCTTCAACGTTATTGCATAATTATTAAAATGATTAACAGATGTATCGTAGGAGGGTGTAGCAACACCAATCTTGATGGGATTAGTACTCATTGTTTTCCAAAAGACCGGACAATGAGAGAGAAATGGGAGTGCTTGGTCTACACAGGCTGTGCACTTAAACCGTGCAAAGCTCGTGCAGCCTGCTCGCACTTCCACAGATAACGTCACAAATTTGGCTCCAGACTCCCTTGGGATTTTTCCAGACGCGTTTTGTTATTTAATTTTTTTCTGCTGTAGACAGGTGGCCTTGTGCAAAATTACCCTTCTGGATGAGTGTGTAAAGGGACATTCATATAAAAAAAAAAAAACAACACAAAATTGGTCCAGAATATGCACTTTAAAGTTGCATTACTGCCACCGACTGAGCTAGAGTGTGGAACAGGAGATATTTGGTGGAAACACAAAAAAGAAAGAAAGAAACTATATTCTTTTAGCTATCTTTGTTTCTTTTAAATACTTCATAAAGTTGCCATTTTGTTTTTCTCTACTCATGGTATGAGATAATATCCTTTAAAGTAAAGTAGCCAATCAGAGCACGCAATTGCTCATATCCAGTGAATGTGAATATATATCGCTGATCATTATTACCAAAAATCTTTGTGTCATTTGACCAGAGAATGCTCTTCCAAAAGCTTTGTGATCACCTGCAAACTTTAGTTTGCTTTTTTGTTGTTTGTGTTTTTTGTTTGGGTTTTTTTTTGCCACTCTTGGGACAGAGACCTCTTCCTTATGTGACCGGGCGCAACCGCAACCACGGCACACAATGGAACCCGACTACGCCACCCCGAAGGGACAAAAAGGTTTTGCCAAAAGACGGCACCTCTAACACATCAGCATGTACTGGCACACAAGTTTACAATCAATAAAGGCAGCAGAGACCCAGTGCTCAAATTCAAGCAATAATTTATTTAAGTATATGGAAAGTGAATATAACTGAATGCGGATAGAGCTGGAAGCTAAAGCAGAGTGATCAATGCAAAAATATATGTTTATTACAATATATTAATTTTACGTAAAATTGAGCCTCATATTTAAATAGATGTATAACTATACACACACACATTTACATAGCCAGCTAAGCCTACCAGCAGGGGGAGTAGCCAGGTACAAACCACTGAGAGCACAGAGAACCAAAGGAGACACCCAAGACCTGTGATGGGAATAGTCACACGCGCACACGCACTGCAACGAAAGGCGCACTGCAAACATACAGAAAAAGGGTGAACACTACAAAAAGCCCACTAAACATGCAGTGAAATAAAAACGTTAAGCTGACAAGAGAAACCAAAGAGATCCCGCACTCCAATGGACCTGGCAATACCTGCGGCAGAACTAAGCACAAGCAGCAAGGGCTATGCAATGCAACGTGATCAAAATAAAAAAAAATAATAAATAAAACCCTACAGTTGGTTTGACAATAAATCAAAAACACCGTTACACCTGGACCATAACGGGTGCGAAGCCCCAGCTAAACAATCTATATTCAGTCTCCCCGCGCTCACACTCACGGGGAAACAGAATAGGATAAAGGTGCGGCAGACAAACTCGCAAAACAAATGGGGAAAGTCATAAAGCAAATAAGAAAAACAATGTGAAACAAAACTAAACAAAGCAAAGCAAAGCAGTAGTGCAAAGCAGCTCGAGTCTTCCCTTGCCTCGGTACTAATGACGCCAAGTCCCTCACTCGGTCATCACTGTGCTGAGCCTTCCTGCACAAGGAATCAGCTGGCTTAACGCGATAGAGGCCCGCAGTGCATTCACGCGGGACTCACAAGCCACAGAAACCTGCTAGCAATGAAAGCCTAGGGCCAAGATAATCCAAAAAGTCAGGCTGTGCACCAAACAGGCAAAAGGCTGCTCCTATAAAGCCCCTGCAATTAATTAACTGAACGCAGGTGCGCTACAATGCGGGCCTGCACTTCAGACTTCGGAGGCAGGGCACCCGGCTACACTTACATGACAGCATTTCAGGCAATAGTGAATCAGGACATTCTAAATGGTAGATATCCAGATTTTCTACCTGAGGCCTCCAACTTCTTTACCAGTTGTTGCCTTGGGTTTCAGTCGAATCTTTCAAACTAAAGTTTGTTCATCTCTGGGAGATGAGATACTGTATGCATATTTCAATCTCATCTTAAACTGTTGTGTGTTTGGACTTCATGGATTCCTGTATACTGTGGAGTTGTAGTGTTATGTGGTGCACCATGGATCTGAAGAAACAAGTTTGATCTGATGTATAGGAATTATAATATATAAAGGACAATAAGGGCAGTTCTAAAATTATGAATATGCTCAAAACAGATTACAAAGTGGTTTTTTTTAATATAATAATGGCATACAAGGTGCTGAGCAAGGTGTTTTGATTACTCAGTGAGCGGTGAGAGGCCAGGACTTGTCTAGTCTTAAGGGGGACATAAAATAGATTGCTTTGGACATTTTGTAATTATCTATGACCACGCCATTAGGACACAAGAGCTCTGAAATATTAATAAGCAAAGAATCACATAGAAAAAAAGAAGTAAAGGTACACATTTGATATTGAATTATATATATTATGAATAAAAAATGCACAATGTATTTTCGTTCAGTGATTGCATGCATTTCTTGTTTATTTTATGTTTGTTTATTGGGGTAAATTAACATTATTAGGAGCAGAGATCTGAGCCATTAATTTATCATGAATTCAAAATAATGATGGCATTAAAAGAGATTTGTTTTTTACTCAGCCAAACTGCTACTAAAATCAGAGAAGTCTTTTATCTTCACTTGATAATTGCAAATGACATTTTATCTATGAAATGTCAAGATCTTTAACCCAGTCAAGATTACATCCTTCCATTATCTGTAGCTGCTTATCCTGTACAGGGTCAAAGGAAAGCTGGAGCCTATCCCAGCTGACTATGGGTGAGAAGCAGGGTACACCCTGGACAAGCCACTGGATCATCACAGAGCTGACCCATAGAGACAAGCAACCATTCACACCTATGGTCAATTTAGACCCAGAAATTAGCCTAACCCGCATGTCTTTGGACTGTTGGGGAAACTGGAGCACCCGGAGGAAACCCACACAGACACAGGGAGAACATGCAAACTCCACACAGAAAGGCCCTCATCGGCCGCTGGGCTCCTTGTTGGCCGCTGGGCTCAAACCTAGTACCTTCTTGCTGTGAGGCGAAAGTGCTAACCACTACACCACCATGCTGCCCCCAGTCAAGATTCATTGAGCATAAACATGTTTTCCATTTGCAATGTTTGTTAGCTATGACATTATAAACACACAGCAAAAGCAGAAATTCCTCTTCCAGTGAATGTAGACATAAATGCTTAATAATAATTGTGCCTGCAGTATAAAATTCACCCAAAACCTGCTTGTGGTCTCCTTTTTTTTTAAATAAACTTTACTTTACTTATTACAGGTTTTCACAGGTTTTTTTTTTTTTTTTTAATATATAGCCTGGGAGCTTTGAAATGTTCCACAGCGGGAAGGAAGGAGGACAGATGGCCTACCTCTGAGTTATGCGAGCTTTCAGTTTCCTGCTGGAAAAGCATTCACAGCATCCCAGTCAAATCCTGATCTTCAGATGCCAGGGTTTGTTTTTTTTTCTTTTTTTTCCTTCCACTTTTAGATCTCTGGAAAAGAGATGCAGGCAAGGACACATCTTAAGAAAATGTACATGCACCTTATTAAAGCTCCATGTCTATGAGTGAATCTATGTTTCAAACTCAGTATTGTTAAGTTTCAATTAAACAAAATGAAACAACTCACTCGACTGAATTGTTGCAAAATATACTTTATAACTTTGAACCATAAGTGACAAGCTTCAGGTAATTTTTTTTTCTCCTTCCATGTTATTACCACTTTTGATGAGTGGCACGGAGTCTCAGCAGATGAGATGCATCTATTTTGAACTTGAAACAGTGAATATACATCATTTTCTTTCCAGCCATTTTTATTCATTAAATTTTCATTGAGATAATGAGATGAGATGAGATTACTCTGATTAATCAGAGAGGCTAAATGATACAAACAAATAAAGGAAGAAATAAATGTTATGAAGGTCTGTGAAAGGATGGCATGGTGGTACAGTGGTTAGCACTGTTGCCTCACAACAAGAAGGTTCTGGGTTCGAGCCCAGTGGTTGATGGGGGCTTTTCTGTGTAGAGTTTTCATGTTCTCCCTGTGTCTGTGTGGGTTTCCCTCACCATCCAAAGACATGCAGGTTAGACTAATTAGTGGCTCTACATTGAGTGTGAATGGTTGTGTGTCTCTATGTGTTAGCCTTGCAATGACCTGGCAACTTGTCCAGGGTGTACCCTGCCTCTTGCCCATAGTCAGCTGGGATAAGCTCCAACTTGCCTGTGACCCTGCACAGGTTAAGCAGTTACAGATAATGGATGGAAGGTCTGTGAAAATGGATTCTTTTGTGGATGAGCTGCCTTCAGGTAAATAATTTGTGTATAAATGAATTTGATTGCATGGTTCATGTAGCTGAAAAACAGCATATTGATTGCTTCAGCCACAGTATTTTTCAAGTCCCCAGTTCAATCCACTGTAATACTTTGTTGGGTCTGCTTCCAAACTGGAGTACACCATTTGACAATCCATGTTCTTGAGGTTACTCCATGCTCAGATTCTTCAAACCTCTTGTGCCTGAATGGTGAGATCATATATACACTCACTGGCCACTTTAATAGGAACTTGTTCTTGATTTGAAGATCCCTGTTCTTGGCTGTAGGAGTGGAACCCAATGTGGTCTTCTGTTGTTACAAGCTGAGATTTTTTTTCTGCCCACCATGGTTGTAAATAGTTGCTATAAGTTGCTATATCCCCACCTACACATGGATCAAACACTTCCTCACAAACCACCCACAGAGAGTCAAAATAGGCCCCCACCTCTCCTCCTCCATCACACTAAGCACTGGCACACCCCAAGGCTGAATCCAGATCTTTACTCCATCTACACTAATGACTGTGCACCAGTACACTTATCTAACACCATAATTACATTTGTTGATGACACAACTGTCATTGGATTCATCACAGAGAAAGATGAGTCAGCATACAGAGATGAGATACAGAGACTGTCAGAGTGGTGTTTTGTGAATTACCTGACATTGAACACTACAAAGACCATGAAGTTCCTGGGCACTACAAAGACCATCAAGTTCCTGGGCATCCTCATATCAGATGACCTCTCCTGGTCAGTCAACACCACGGCAAACATCAAGAGATCACAGCAAAGACTGCACTTCCTGAGAGTGCTTAGGAGGCACAACACTGAAAGGAAACTGCTGGTGGCCTTTTACCAGGTGACCACAGAGAGCCTACTAACCTACTGCATAATGGTAGTATGCAGGTTGTTCTGCTGTAGATAAGAAAGCACTCCAGCGAGTGGTGAAGTTAGCAGAGAAAATAACATGCTGCCCACCCCCTTCTCTGGAGAACATTGGCACTTCACACTACCTCACCTACCCCAGCTACCACCTTGATGAACTGTTACCTTCTGGCAGGTGTTATAGGTTCAGAGACATTTTTTCCCCAAAAAAGTAATTTGCACTTTAAATAATAATATACACAAATAAGAATATAATTCATTCATGCTGCTATGCACCTGCACTTTATTTTTATACAGATTATTTAATTTCTGTCAGAGAGGGTTGGAGATGGATGTAAGTGCAGAAGATCTTTATTTAAAAGAAGACAATCAGGCAAACAGTCCAAATCAGCCAGCATTAATCCATCCATCCATTATCCATAACCACTTATCCTGTGCAGGTTCATGGGCAAGCTGGAGCCTATCCCAGCTGACTATGGGCAAGAGGTGGGGTACACCCTGGATAAGTCACCAGGGCTGACACATAGAGGCAAACAACCATTCACACCTCCAGTCAATTTAGAGCCACCAATTAGCCTAGCCTGTATGACTTTGGACTGTGGGGGAAACCGGAGCACCTGGAGGTAACCCACACAGGCACAGGGAGAACATGCAAACTCCATGTAGAAAGGCCCTCATCAGCCACTGGACTTGAATCCAGAACCTTCTTGCTGTAAGGCAACAGTGCTAACCATTACACCACCATACTGCCCCAGCATTAATTCATCTCATCTCATCTCATTATCTCTAGCCGCTTTATCCTGTTCTACAGGGTCGCGGGCAAGTTGGAGCCTATCCCAGCTGACTACGGGCGAAAGGCGGGGTACACCCTGGACAAGTCGCCAGGTCATCACAGGGCTGACACATAGACACAGACAACCATTCACACTCACATTCACACCTACGGTCAATTTAGAGTCACCAGTTAACCTAACCTGCATGTCTTTGGACTGTGGGGGAAACCGGAGCACCCGGAGGAAACCCACGTGGACACGGGGAGAACATGCAAACTCCGCACAGAAAGGCCCTCGCTGACCACGGGGCTCGAACCCAGACCTTCTTGCTGTGAGGCGACAGCGCTAACCACTACATCACCGTGCCGCCCCAGCATTAATTGTGAACAGTAAAACAGGCAATAGGCCAAGCAAGGCACAAACAGAATATCATAGACTTAAACAGGATCAAAAACGAGGAACAGGAAACAGAAACCAGGAAAACAGGGTATCAACACTGTTCGGAAATGTGTCACAACAATGCAATACTTCACAACTGGAATCTGCATTCTGAGTCCCTATATAGGCATGCTGATTGCACCTTAATCCAGTGCTGGTGTGAGTCATTAGTGGCATGCAAGCAAGTCCATTCATAGCGGACGCTGTCCAGAGCACGCATGAGAGTCATCCAACGCATACAGGTGTGACAATTTCTCCGATCACAGTTCTTATTTTATGTCTTTTTTTTGTCTTCATTGTCCTGTGTTTCTATGTTTGCACCACAGAGTGGCAATTTTAATTGCATTGGATACGTTTACAATGACAATAACAGCAATTCAATTCAATATATCCTTCCTGGCAGCTCAAACCAATCTGGCCATTTTCCTCTGACCTCTCTTATCAACAAGAACTTTCTACCCACAGAACTGTCGCTCACTCAGTGTTTTGTTTTTCGCACCTTTCTGTGTAAACTCTAGAGACTGTTGTGTGTGAAAACCCCAGGAGATCAACAGTTTCTGAAATACTCAAACCAGTCCATCTGGCTCAAACCAACACCAGTGGCACAGTGGAAGTCACAGAGATCGCAATTTTTTTTCCCCCATTCTGATGTTTGACGTGAACATTAACTGAAGCTCTTGATTTGTATCTACATGATTTTATGCATTGTGCTGCTGTCAAGGGATTGGCTGATTAGATCGCTGCATAAAATAGCAGGTGTATGGGTGTTCCTAATAAAGTGCCTGGGGAGTGTATATTGTCTAGAAAACACATAACATTGTCTAGCAACCCTCAGCAAGCCCATTAATTTATCCATACAGTAATGCATTTACCCAAAGTAAGTTCGCTTGTAGAGCCCTTCGACAAGGTATAAGATCAAGAATGAACAGACTGTGATCGTAAAATAAATGAAGTAAAACCTGGTAATATTATATATGTAGCAAGAGCATAACAGTTTTGTCAGGGTTAATAACTTGCGAAGGGTGGTGGTACATAAGCAGTGCATCTAAGTATATTCAATATTTTTGAAATTTGAAAGCAAAGTGAAGCATCCATCCATTATCTGTAGCTGCTTATCCTGTTTTACTGGGTCGCAGGCAAGCTGGAGCCTATCCCAGCTGACTATGGGCAAGAAACAGGGTACACCCTGGACAAGTCGTCAGGTTATTGCAGGGCCAACACAGAGACAAACAACCATTCACATTCACACCTACAGTCAATTTAGAGCCACTAATTAACCTAACCTGCATGTCTTTGGACTGTGGGGAAAAACCAGAGCACCCGCAGGAAACCCACACAGACACAGGGAGAACATGCAAACTCCACACAGAAAGGCCCTCACCAGCCGCTGGGCTCAAACACAGGACTTTCTTACTGTGAGGCGACAGTGCTTACCACTACACCACCATGCAGCCCGAAGTGAAGCATGCCTATGTAAAATGTCATCTCATATTCAGTGTGTTTGAGGTCTTCCAAACAAGATGACCTCCTTCATAAAAAATGGCCAATACAAGATTATCAATGTTCATATTATCCTGCTTTTGTAAATCCATGCACCATGGGGTTTTTAAAAACACATTTGACATGACCTCCTTTTCTGAAAGTCAGTCAATCAAACATTGTTACTGCTTCCTTTATATTCAACTCTTCATCCCAACAAAAGGCTTATACAGTTTTAAAAAGCTTTCATGTTGAGGCTGAGTGTGCATATCACAATGAAAAGGCATGTATTGTTTTTAATGAATGGCATACAATATCCATTTATTTATTCATCTTCAGTATTCTTTTTATAGTGGTCAGGGTAATGGGTGAACCATGGGTAATGGATGAACCAGGCATAATAATCACAATATCACCACTTTACTTTCAATAGCTGGCATGTTTAGACTTTTCATGTAGCACTGTGATTGTGAGAAGTGGTTGGGGATTCTACAGATTGGGGGCTATGGCACTAAAATACCTGCCACCCACTGAAGATGTGAGATTGTTAACCATTTATGACAGCAGTCCATTTCTCAATTGGATGTAATATTGTACCATTCTCAAATAATACGAATTTCATATATTTGTCCCAACATTTTGGGGATTTGCTGCAGTGTAGCTTTAGGGATAACAGTGGACTGCAATGCTGAAGGTTTCTGATGTTTATGCTTTTCTTTATAGCTTATTTAATTTGGATTTAATGAAAGTGGCAATGATTTGCATTTTCCTTTTCTTTCATCATGAACAAACTTACTGGATAACTGGCAAAGCTGGTTACCTGTCTCTGAGTCTTCTTTTTCCTCCTTGTCCAGCAGTATTGCCAGGTCAGGGTCCATGTGGACCCGAATGATCCAGATGTTATATTAATTGGAGCTTAGTTTTATGCCAGATGCCCTTCTTGCCACAACCCTCCCATTTCTGGGTTTGTGAAGCAACCATCCACATGCACCTATGGGCAATTTAGAGTAGTCAATTATCCTAACTTGCATGTCTTTGGACTGTGGGAGGAAACCCACACAGACACGGGGAGAACATGCAAAGCCCATGCAGAAAGGCCCCCATCAGCCACTTGGCTCAAACCCAGAACCTTCTTGATGTGAGGTGATAGTCCTAACCACTACACCACCGTGCCACCCTACCTATCTCTGACTTCATGCAGAAAACTTCAAATATTTAATATCAGTTGTGATAATAGCATTGGGGAATAATAATTATTATAATTATGTAGGGGCAGCACAGTGGTATAGTGGTTAGCACTGTTGCCTCACAGCAGGAAGATTCTAGGTTCGAGCCCAGTGGCCGACGGGGGCCTTTCTGTGTGGGTTTCCCCTACAGTCCAAAGACATGAAGCTTAGGCTAATTTCTGGCTCTAAATTGACCATGAGTGCGAATGGTTGTTTGTCTCTATGTGTCAGCCCTGCAATGATTTGGTGACTTGTCCAGGGTGTACCGCGCCTCTCACCCATAGTCAGCTGGGATAGACTCCAGCTTGCCCACGACCCTGTACAGGATAAGCGGTTACAGATAATGGATGGATAAGAATAATTTGGGCAATCTGTAAGCACTATGACATCAAAATGCAAGACAAATACTACAAACACGAACTGTTAACAGTCACCAAAAATGAAGTGGCTACTATACTCTGGGACATGTCAATCCAAACTGACAAAGAGATCATGGTGAACAGACCAGATATTGTAGTGAAAGAGAAGAAGGACATCGACATGTCTATCCCCACAGAAAGAAACACCTCCTTGAAAACAACAGAAAAACTCTCCAAGTATAAAGACCTAGAAATAGAGAGAACATGAGGCATGAGAACCACAACAATACCAGTGGTCATAGGTGCTCTTGGCCTTGTCAAGAAGGGGATGGAAAAGTACACCAGCAAAAGCCCCAGGGACATCAGAAGCGAAGAGCTTCAAAAGATCATCCTCCTTGGAACTGTTCACATACTCAGGAGGACCCGATCCATCAAGTAATCCATCACACCCTTATGACTGCCTATGTTCAAGGAATGAACTCAGCTTCAGAAGAGAACAGAGCTGGACTTCAAGAAAAAAAAATATATAGGTGTCTTTCAAGACACTCAAGGACACCTTACAAGACATGGTAAAAATCAAACATACAGTATAAACAATGCAACAAGATGTCAAGAACCCAACAAGGCATAAAATCCAAATCAAGAAAATAAAATTGCAAAAGTCATTAGTGGTGAAATCAGATAGAATAAGCATGTCTGAAAAGGTGTGTTTTAAGGCAGGACTTGAAGGTTAGAAGAGAGTCAATATGACGAATGTCATGAGTAAGGAAGTTCCAGGAGCAACATGACTGAAAACTCTAAACCCCATGGTAATCAAATGAGCTGGAGGTATAATGAGATTGATGGAAGAAGAGGATCTAAGAGTACAAAAAGTGTGCAGATGTGAAACAAGTCATAGAGATGTCGAGGTGCTAGGTTATGAGTGTCTTAAAAGCGAGAAGCGGAATCTTGTAATCAATACTGCATTTAACAGGAAGCCAGTGAAGCTGCTGGAGGACAGGAGTAATGTTCTCCTAAAGGGGTTCTGATAATGATACGGCCAGCTGAGCTCTGAACCAGCTGAACTTTATGGAGGAGATTGTTAGGATGTTTGTGTAATGTTATTCCATCGTTTGAAATTATCAGATGGAGAGAAATAGTGACTAAGGAGTTGATTTGATTTCTAGCAGGTTGCTATAGGAATGCTAATCATGTTTTATTTTATCTACATTCACTGGATGTAAGAAATCGCATGCTCTGATTGGCTACTCTATGACTAGGCTATCAGCTCATATACCATGAGTAGAGAAAAACAAAATGGCAGACCATGTTGCTGAACCAACTGAGGACAAAATAAAAACTCTACACCTGCATGTGTGTTAACCAGTTTATATTTGGTAAGAGTTAATTGCTAATTAAAGCCATTTTCTGCTGATTAAATTGAACTTTTGAGCTTTAGCATGAACACTTTGTTTCTCACCTTGCAGGAGCACCGGCAAACCTATGCAACAAAACAAATCCAGATTGGGCACCAAAACTCAAATTAGGACATGATAAGATCAAGATGAAAACTCATTGTGAAGTATCAAGAAGGTACAGGATAAATGAAAGATCTGCCAAGAAAGCCAGATTAGAAACAATGCAAACCTTAGCAAGTTTGGATACATAAGGAGAACAATGTGGGTCAGCTTTGCCAGGTGAGAGATTAGCGATGCCGTTCCAGTAACCCAATAATTTTGTTTTACTTTTGCACTCTTTATTTTACAGACATACCTGAGTCAAATGAAATTGTAGGCATCTGGGCTCTTATAAGCCTTCATTTGTGCATTGGTTGTCCATGAAATTTGTAGAAGGAGAGAGTTCACAACATCAGGGTATTCCATCAGTGGTAATGAGGTTAAATCCTCTGTATAATTGGACAGGATCAGGACACTTCATCCAATGCCATTTCATCCAGTAGTTGAGACATTTCGTCCAATAGTTAAGACATTTCGTCCAAAGCCTTCATTTTGCAATGGCAGCCCCTAACATGCGTGAGGAAGAAGTTTTTGTTGACTATTTCTTGGGTTTTACATGAATACTAGGTAGGAACCCATTGTTTTGACCACACTTGCTGAGAAAGGCGAGTCTGGGGTGATCTTTACTCACCATTAGATTTCAGAACTCGCATTTGGTGAGTGGCAGGTGGTTAAACTACACACTTCAAAAATGTGTTTTGCTTCGGTCAAATTCCATTGAGAATTCCTCCTTTTTTCGAACAAACAAATAGCTGAAATATAAAATAATTGATGGTGCATATGAAAAAGGCTTTGGATGAAATGTCTTAACTATTGGACAAAAAGGCATTGGACGAAATGGTCATTGGATGAAATAACCTGTATTCAATCTTACGGCTTTAACATATACAGGTCAAAGCTACAAATTTCAACTTTTTCTCTGAATCTTGACATCATAGAGAACTCCAGAGAATCAGAATATTTCGAGAAAGTCAGAGATGTATCACAGTTATTGTTTGCATGAGACGGGATTTTGGATTTGTATACGTATCGTCCAACATGGCAGTGGGTGCATACATCACACTGTTTTTACCACATCATTGCACACGAAGAATGGTACAGGTTCGTGTTCATATCCCCATCCACTTTCTATTTCACATTCTTCCCCTGAGGAAAGGCATGTTTAAAATGGGCCTGTAATCATTTCCATCATATCACAAAAAAAAAAAAAATGAACAGAATTTCAGAGTCTTTTTAGCAAATATACTGAAATATGCCTACAGTGAAAGAAAATGAATGCAAAAGACTGCTTTGAAGGTGTTTGTGTGTGAGGGGGGGATTTTTAATATGCTACCATTGTGTCTTCTATCACTGTAATCAAATCCAGATGACTCACTCATTCACTCACTCAGACGACCTCAGCTGATTCGCACGCCTGGAGGCCCAATCCTGTCAATCAGCCATGCAGTTGGCTAGCTCAGCAGTACTGGCAGCACCCACGTCCCTTTTCAGGGTGTCTATGAAGGTTGCGGGGAGACAACCTTGACTTCTGCAACTGTGGAGAGGCTCCTGAAGCACAAGCTCACCAGCAAGCAGATTCTTGTGCCTGAAGCAAGTCTCTGCCAGGCCACCTTGTCAGAAATTCTGGGGAGGGTACCATATAAATCTTTATTTGGTACATAGCTCTGCCAGCTGATGTTCAGGAACCATCAAGAGATATTTCTAAGGTAGAGGTAACAGTCGCACCCATACAGGAGGACAGACTCAATAGTGGCCACAAAGAGCCAATGCTTCAGCTCATGAGAGACACTGAAAATCCAAATCTAATGGGGGCAATGATCTCTGGAGGAGTAGTACCTTTCTGGGTGGCCTTGATACACCTGGCATCCTAGTCTGGTCTCACCATATCCGGCATCATGTGATGCGCAAAACACAACCAATATTCCAGCAAGTGGCCACACCATCTAGCCTCTCACACGATGAAGACCATCTGCAGTGGCTCTTAGCGCCGCCCCTAGTGTTACAGAATCGTGACGGATCTAGGGGAGACAACCTCAATAAAAAATTTTTAAAAATCCCAACACTCAGTTGCACAGTGGTGGTGTGTGGAGTTGAGACCCCATCACCTTGTCTTTTTTCACATTGTAAAGTTACACGCTATGGAAATCCAGATGAAATGAAATGGCTATATTGCACATACACATGCAGAATAGGGACTTGTAGGTAATTATTGATCTCTGTTGGTATTTTTTACAATGAACAAAAGAAATTGAATGCACCTCAATATCTATAAAGTCACACTAGTTCGATGCAGTGCAAAACAAATGAAATATAAACTACGGCTGATTTCAGAAAGCATTTTATATTTTAATCAGGTGTTGCTGCATGACAACACTTTGTTATTTATCACGTTTTGGATATGAATACAAAGCTAATAGATATGCATAGAAGGATTTGTCATGCATAGAAGGGAACTCATCTAATATGCTATCCCTTCCCAAACCCATCACAGATGAAAGAATAAAATGCACATTAGTAGTAAATTCAGTGTATAATAAAATGAGTGCATAATAAAACACTCAAATTGTGCTCTAAATTCATGAATGCAACACTACACACACACACACACACACACACACACACACACACACACACACACACACACACACACACAAATCAGCCATAACCATCTGCCTAATATTGTGTAAGTCCCCCACTGAATCTGAATTTGTTGTCAGCAACATGTTTCAGAAAAGTTAGAACATGGGCACCCTTACAAAAAAGAAGTTTATTCAAGTGTGCTTCTACTTCTTTTAAAATAAAAATAAGAGTATGCTTTCAGTTTACTTTTTATTTACTTATAAGAGATATACTTAATAAAGCTATACATAAGTATACTTGGCTTATACTGAAAAGTATATAGAAAAGTTTATTAAGCTTATACTTAAACTTTTGATCAAGATATACTTAATAAAAGTGCAATAAAGTATTAAAATATTTGTGCCTTATGTTTAAGTGTACTTGCCCTGTAGTTGTGCTTCAGCATTGTTGACTCTTAGGTATGTCTGTGGTTCCATATAAGTTTTTTTTTTTTTTAATGTATTTCTCCTGAGTGGGATATTTATTTATTTATTTATTTATTTACATATTTATTTAAATATTTATCTATCTTTAGAGCTTGGATGTCAATTTCAGTTGCCATTGCCATGTTTTTATACTTTGGCATTTAATACAATGTTGCCTTAAATTTTGATTTTTAAAGAAAATTAATATGTTCTTAATCCTGAGTATCTGTTGTTATTTTGTGAATTCTTACCTTTATAACTTCATTGTAACTTAAGGTACAAAACACTTAAGTTGTCTACTGGTAGTGTGGATGTGGTAAGGGTTAGGGCTAGAAAACTAATAGTATACCTAGAAGGGTAATTGCAGTGTACTTCAAAACTAAAAAGTTGACTAGATGTATATAACCAGGAATTAATAGCATATTTCCAATATGCTATAAAGTATACTTTTATGGACTAGAAGTGTGTAACAAGTAAACTCATAGTATATTTCCAGTATACTATGAAGTATGCTTTTGTAAACTAAAGAGTGGACTACAAGTATAGAACTAGTAAACTATTAGTATATACAGTAAGTTTACTTGTGATATACTTGCAGGACAAAATAAAAAAAAAATACTAGTTGTATACTCAGAGTTTACTTCTCTTAGACTTAAAGTATACTTTTTATAAACTAAAAGTGGGCCAATTTAGTCCCAAGAAGTATTAGATTAGTTTACTTACAAGTATACTGTAAATACATTGATATTAGTATACTTGGTACACAAAAGCATACTTAAGGAAATATATATTTAACTTTACTTAAGGAAACACAATAAAATGAACTTGTAGTATACTTCTTTTTGATAAGGGCAGGTTTACCATTGGGCTGCATCATGTCTACTTTTAACACTCTGTAAACGTTTGGGAACTGAGGAGATTTTGAAAGTGAAATGTTGTTCCATTCTTGTCTGATATCGGATTTCAGCTGCTCAATAGTTTAGGGTCTCCTTTGTCACATATAGAGGATATTACACTGTGTAAAGTTTAACTTCGAGTGGTGAACATATTCATGAGTGACCGAAGCGGACAAGTGAAATATTTTTCAACATAAGAAGATAAACTTCATATCTTCATGCCAATGTATAATGTTATTTCTATTATGTAGACACATCCACAAAAAATACTCAAGTTAATCAAAATAATTTTAATTTTAACTGATTCGCCATTCTGACAAGGCACGTCTAGTCAGCAGGAAAACACTGGGAGTGATGTCATCAGAGTGAAATATTGGGAATTATTATACATACAGGACACTTTTTCATTGGAATAATACATGTATTCTATCCCCTTCTATCAGGTTTCATTAATTTGGTTTGATAGCATGCAATATTGTTAGCATCTCACTTATCCTATGTGTATTATGTCACTCTACCCAATGGAAAATGAATGTGAATATCATTGAATATGGTTTACGATATTACATAGTTGTCAAGACAGCATGATGTCACATGCCGGAACTGATGCGAATATTCAATGAGAACGTTTTCTGCTGCGTATGCGCAGAAGCATTTCTGTGTTCGCAGGGAAAGAGAAAGACGCATTGAACACCTAAACTTCATTAGAAATTCTTCATGCATATTTACAATGGAAAAACATACCAATCGACATCGAAAAACTAGAAAAGAGACACATTTGAGATTTAAAACTTCTGCAAGCAACTCTGACAATTTGTAAACAAACATGGCCACCAGGTTTGCTTTGTTAAATACAGACGATTCTGAGAGAATTTTGAAAGAGAAAGATGCATTGAACACCTGAAAGGAACCTATAATAATAATAATAATAATAATAATAATAATAATAATAATAATAATGTAGCGAGATTCAGGTGCGGGTGGAGCACAGAAGCACGGCAGGTGGCTGTTTGCATTGAAGAGGGTTTTTTATTTTACAACTTTTCAGCATAGCACTACAAAACCTCTCACTCTTTCACACATGCACGCACACACACACATACAGGCTGTCAACGAGCCCTCGGCACCGACCTCCCCTTCTCGCTCTCCTTTTATCAGGCACGGTCACTGAAGGAGACACACAAACACACGTTAATTGACAACAGATGTATATGACCACTCACCTTCCCTGACCCCACCCTCCATTCACAGACCGATGCTCGGCCAGGCTCCCGCTGCCACATATCCTCACCGCCCGACTCAGGCCGGGGAGCCGTCTGGCCTGAAGCTGACCCCCCCTTGGTGGGAGAGGAAGTCCACCACCACCATCTGGGCCCTGGCCTGTGGACCACCTCAAATTTAAATGGCTGGAGTGCAAAATACCAACAGGTGATCCACGCATTGGCATCCTTCATGAGGTGGAGCCACTGGAGGGGCGCGTGGTCCAAATAGAGGGTGAAAGGGCGCACCAGCAGGTAGTACCAGAGGGCAAGGACTGCCCACTTGATGGCTAGGCACTCTTTTACAATCGTGCTGTACCTGCCCTCTCACAATGACAGCTTTCAGCTAATGTATAGCACAGGACGCTCCTCCCCCTCCACCTTCTGGGACAGAACGGCCCCCAGCCCTCTGTCTGACGCATCTGTCTGTAAAATAAAGGGGAGAGAAAAGTCAGGGGAGTGTAACAGTGGCCCCCCACACAGTGCAGCCTTTACCTTAGAGAAAGCCTGTTGGCATTGCTCCGTCCACTGGACCGGATCTGGTGCTCCCTTTTTAGTGAGATCTGTCAGCGGGCTGGTGACATCCAAATAATTAGGTATGAACCTCTGATAGTAGCCAGCCAGCCCCAGGAACTCTCACCCCCTTTTTGGTCTTGGGCCTCAGGCAGGCCATAATCACTGCTGTCTTATTAATTTGGGGACGCACCTGCCCATGGCCTAAGTGGAAAGCCAGATACCGTACTTCCACCTGCCCAATCGCACATTTCTTTGTGTTGGCTGTGAGACCCACCCACCTCAGCAACTTTAGGATGGCCCTAAGGTGTTCAAGGTGCCGCGGCCAGTCATTACTGTAGATGATAATGTCATCCAGATACTTGACTGCGTAGGTGGCGTGGGGGCAGAGGACCCTTTCCATAAGCCGCTGGAACATAGCGGGAGCCCCAAACAGCCCAAAAGGAAGTATGACGAATTGGTGCAAGCCAAACGGTGTGGAAAAGGCCGTTTTCTCTCAGGACAGAGGAGTCAGGGGGATCTGTCAATATCCCTTCGTTAAATCCAGTCTTGAATAAAAACGAGCAGCACCTAATCAATTGAGCAACTCATCAATGCGAGGCATTGGGTACGCGTCAAACTTAGACACCGCATTGACTTTCCTATAGTCCACACAGAACCGGACTGACCCATCGGTCTTGGGGACCCGTCACTGTGGGACTCCTCGATTATGCCCACTTCGAGCATGGCTTCAAGTTCATCCCGGACCACCTTTTTTTGTATTCAGGAAGGCAGTAAGAGTGGCTGCGCACTACCACCCCTGGGGGCGTCTCAATGTGGTGTTCTATGAGGTGGGTGCAGCCGGGCAGGGGCAAAAACACATCAGAAAATTCTTTCTGCAACTGGGCTACCTCTGTGAGCTGGGTCGGGGAGAGGTGGTCTCCACAGGGGATGGGAGTGGTGGGCAATGTCAATTTTCTTTTTTGAACCTCCGGCCCCAGCTCCACCTTCTCCAGAATTACCGACACCAACACCATGGGGACCTCCTCATTCCAACATTTTAACAGATTGATGTGGTAAATCTGTAATGCCCCACCCCTGTCCATTCGCCTCACCTCATAGTCAACATTCCCGACTCGCCGTGTGACCTCGAAGGGCCCTTGCCACATGGCAACCAATTTGGAGCTCGATGTGGCCAACAATATGAGTACTTTGTCTCCCGGTGTGAACTCCCTAAGGCGCATGCCTCTGTCGTACAATCAGACTTGACGTTCTTGCACCCACCACAAATTCTCCTGGATTAAGTGTGTGAGTGTGTGGAGTTTGGCGCGCAGGTCAAGAACGTATTGAATTTCGTTCTTACTGGGTGAAGGTCCCTCCTCCCAATTTTCACGTAGCACGTCCAAAATGCCACGCAGCTTATGCCCATATAACAATTCAAATGGTGAAAACCCTGTGGAGGCTTGCAGGACCTCTTGTACTGCAAATAACAGGGGCTTGAGCAACTTATCCCAATTACGTGCATCTTCGCTTACGAGCTTCCGAATTATATTTTTGATGGTTCGATTAAACCGTTCTACTAAGCCATCCGTTTGTGGGTGATAAATGCTGGTGCGGATAGGCTTAATCCCCAGTAACCCATACAGCTTGCACAGTGTGCATGACATGAATGTAGTGCCTTGGTCTGTCAGGATTTCTTTCAGAATCCCGACCCGGGAGATAAAGCAGAAGAGTGCTTCTTCTACACTGCATGCTGAGATATCACAGAGAGGCACTGCTTCCAGATATCGCATTGCATAGTCCATCAGAACTAAAATAAAGCAATATCCCTGTGCTGACCGATCTAATGGCCCGACGAGATCCATCCCAATTCTTTCGAAAGGGGTCTCAATTAAAGGGACAGGGCACAAAGGCGCTTTTGGAGTGGCCATGGGATTTACTAATTGGCATTCGTAGCACGCCGCACACCACCGACGGACATCCACGCGAATCCCTGGCCAATAGAACCGGGCCATTATTCGGGCTAGTGTCTTATCCTGCCCCAAGTGTCCGGCCATGGGATTAAAGTGAGCCACCTGGAATATGAATTCCCTGCGGCTCATTGGAATTAACAGCTGTGTTATCTTTTCGCCAGTTAGAGTGTCCTGCATCACTCGGTATAGCCTATCCTTACTAATAGCAAAGTAGGGGAAGGCCGGCATCGCATTTGGCTGGAGAATTTGACCATTGATTACTCTCACTTGGTCAAATGCATGCCGCAGAGACCCGTCTCGCGACTGCTCTAATGGGAAATCCCCAAAGGAATCTCCAAGAGAGGGAGGAGGGACAGGGCTCTCCTCACTCCACATATTGCCCTGACGCGGTGCTGACATAGATGGCTCTGTGACAGCTTCTCCCACCAATGCTACTCTGGGGCTTTTCCTAGCTGAATTACAGCAGGACCCACTCTTTACTATGTGCATCATTAATTCCTTAAACCCTGGCCAATCAGTCCCCAAAATTAGTGAGTGGGTGAGACAAGGGTTAACTGCTGCCTTTACACTATGTTTTTCCCCTTGAAATAGAATGTGGACAGACACTAAAGGGTAGTTGTGAACATCCCCATGTGCACACAACACCTTCACTATTCGTGCTCTCCCCAATGCCTCACCTTGCACCAGGCTTTGGTGGCTTGAGGTCTGCTTACAGCCGGAATCCACCAAAGCCTGATACGTATCCCCTTGGACACTTACCGGTATTTGATATGCTCCGGCCCAATCAAAGGCAGTTTCTGGCATGTCAGGGACCCTGACCATTGCTCCCACCTCCATCGCGGAGCACCGATGTTGGAGATGTCCCGGCTCCCCGCAGTGCCAGCACACTGGCCCAGGCTCTCCCTCTGCACCTGTGTTACAGATGCCACTCACCTGAGGGGGAGGAGACACAGACAAGGAAGGGGGAAACAGGAGGACACCGAGGGTGCACCGGGCCAGTTGGGTGGGAGCTGGTCCCCACCTCCGCGGTGGGGGAATGGGGCGAGGATGGGAAGCAGAGGGAGAGGGGGAGAGAGAAGAGAGAGAAGAAGAGGAGGCATGCCTTCCTGCTGTCAGAACTGCTGCCATGTGGTCCTCTGCCAGCTTGATCGCCTGGTCCAGCGATGCCGGGTGATGACACTGGACCCACTCCGCTGTTCCTTCCGGAAGTTGCGCGACGAATTGTTCCAGTGTCACCAGGTAGAACATTTCCTCTGTGTTGTGGTCATCTGCCCTCAGCCACTGCCAGCAGGTGTCCCAGAGTTGCTGCCTGAACGCGAACAGCCGGCCGACCTTCTCCAAGCACAGCAAGCGGAAGCACTGCTGCTGTTGCTCTGGGGAGTGGCCGACATGCTGAAGGATGGCTCTATGTAGGTCCGCATACACAAGCCAGCTGTCGGTGGGGAGCTGCAGCGTGGCCAGCTGCGCCTTGCCCATCAGCAGGGGGAGGAGGTGCTCTGTGCGCTGGTCCACCAGGCAACCCAATGCCTCCACTGCCTGCTCGAAGAGTGCGAGGAAGGCTTCCAGGTCATTGTGCAGACCCATCTTCATTAGGGTGAGGTGGGGAGGGTCCGCTCCGGTGGTGGTCATGGGCCCCACTGACGCGAGCAAGTGCTGGAATGCCTGGTGGTCTTCCTGTTGGGCCAGCACCAAGGCTTCAAACCATTGTTCTTGCTCCTTCCGGAGGGCAATCAACGCTTGGTGCTGGCTCTGTTGGGCTGTGGCAAGGGCATCGATGAGGTCCTTGAATGGCGAGGACTCCATGGGGCTGTTCCCTTCTGCACTCATCCTGGGTTGCAGCACCACTGTAGCGAGATTCAGGTGCGGGTGGAGCACAGAAGCACGGCAGGTGGCTGTTTGCATTGAAGAGGGTTTTTTATTTTACAACTTTTCAGCATAGGGCTCCAAAAACTCTCACTCTCTCACACATGCATGCGCACACACATACAGGCTGTCAATGAGCCCTTGGCACTGACCTCCCCTTCTTGCGCTCCTTTTATCGGGCGCGGTCACTGAAGAAGACACACAAACACACATTAATTGACAACAGGTGTAGTGACACGACCACTCACCTTCCCTGACTCCGCCCTCCATTCACAGACCGACACTCGGCCACGCCCCCGCTGACACAAATAATAATAATAATAATAATAATAATACTGGCTGGCTTTTTTGTCATGGTATATCAGATATATTTCATTCAGCTAGTATGATATTGAGCTCATCTTTGACTTGTTCAATATCATGCGAGCTGAATGGAATATATCTGATATACCCCTCTACACCAGCCAATATTATTTAAATATGTCACTCAGATCTGCGATGTATTCTGGATGAAAAATGCAAGATTTCAACACGAGAAGATAAACTTCATATCTTCAAGCCAACGTGTGATTTTCTTTTCATTATATAGACACATTCACAAACAAAAAGTACCCAAATTTATCAAAACAATTCATTGATTTCCTCACAAGTGACTTATAGAGATTTATGTCACAGTTTTGGTTCTCCATTTCTCATCTCATCTCATTATCTCTATCCGCTTTATCCTTCTACAGGGTCGCAGGCAAGCTGGAGCCTATCCCAGCTGACTACAGGCGGGGTTTACCCTGGACAAGTCGCCAGGTCATCACAGGGCTGACACAGACACAGACAACCATTCACACTCACATCTACGGTCAATTTAGAGTCACCAGTTAACCTAACCTGCATGTCTTTGGACTGTGGGGGAAACCGGAGCACCTGGAGGAAACCCACGCAGACACGGGGAGAACATGCAAACTCCACACAGAAAGGCCCTCGCCGGCCCCGGGGCTCAAACCCAGGACCTTCTTGCTGTGAGGCGACAGCGCTAACCACTACACCACCGTGCCGCCCGTTCTCCATTTCTCATATGAAAAATATGAGTGGTGTATTTCCCAAAAGACTCGTGACCATATAAATACACATAGACATACACATATACAATGAGAACTCTGAAAAAATCTTAGGCACATGTGATGAATGAAATCTGGTTCAATCTCAGTTCTCAATTTTGTCAGTTGAAACTGCAGACATACAGTCCTGTGCAAAAGTCTTAGGCACATGTAAAGAAATGCTGTTGACCAAAAATGGCTCAAAAAATAATAAAACTAAATGTTTCACCATTAAAAAAATACTATAAACAGTAAGCAGTAAGCCATAATAAATGAAACAAAGTCAGTATTTGGTGTGAGATGAAACCTTTGCTTTAAAAATAAATAAATAAATAAATAAAATTTAAGAAAAGAAATAGTAATCTCCATTACAATGAGTGCAGTTTTATAAGAAAATGAGCTGTAGGTTTTACTGAGCATCTTGCAGAACCAGCCATAGTTCTTCTGGACACTTTGACTGTCACACTCGCTTCTTCATTTTGCACCAAAACCCAGCAGCCTTCATTATGTTTTCTTTTTTTAATCTGAAAAGCTCTCTTACGTAATATGCTGCTCACATGCAAACATCCCCCCCCCCCCCCCCCGTAACATTTAATTTTGTGCTGAAAAATGAATGTTTGGAACTCTAAAATGTTTTGATACTAACTAGATAATGTAGAAGTCATAAACTAGAAATCTATAACAAAGTTTGTATGAAAAAAATAGCGTGCCTAAGATTTTTGCACAGGACTGTATATAACACACACACACACACACACACACACACACACACAGTAAGTGTACATAGGTTGGTTAAACATGAGCCAATGCAACACTGGAGACTGCCGTTTTTAAAAATCTGTGTTAAAAAGCTGATCGCTGCATATAAACAAACAAACAAATGGACCAAGAGAGAAGTTCAGGAATTATTGAGCCTATATCTGATGGAGGAAATACAGCATTATTTTGACTCATCTAATTGGGATATACAATTTTTCCATAAAAACGTAAGCAAGCCTGCTTATCTCATGACAGCATTCCTACTGTCTGTGTGAATGCAAGCCTAAACAAGCCCCTGAAGCTCCCCAGTGGGTAGTTCCTCTTGATTCGTCCTGAGAACTGTTTGGTCCAAAAATGCCTCTGGTCAATATCAAAAATTTGCTTATATTTAAATAGGGACCTAGAAATAGTGCAGAATTCTGAATATTAAATTGTCCATATATTGAAAATGTAGCACCTTCTTTTGTTAAACAATTATTTGCTGAAGGCAAGGTGAATACAGGTGAATAATAACCAAGAGGAAGTTGAGGTTATTATTCACCGATATTCACTGAGCCTGAGGATGATATTCGTTTTAGGATAAATACACAGGTGATTATAAAATAATAATAATAATAATAATAATAATAATAATAATAATAATAATAATAATTCATTTCATTCATTTCATTATCTCTAGCCGCTTTATCCTTCTACAGGGTCACAGGCAAGCTGGAGCCTATCCCAGCTGACTACGGGCGAAAGGCGGGGTACACCCTGGACAAGTCGCCAGGTCATCACAGGGCTTAATAATAATAATAATAATAATAATAATAATAATAATAATAATAATTTATTCCAACTTTCAAAAGCAGCATGCAAATGTAATGCGCATAGACTTGCAGCATGTATGCAGGCTTGTGTCACTCATCACCGAGTCGCATAAAATTCTTTGCTTTTAAATTGATAAAATAAATGACAATTCCACCTTACCTTTGAATAGTTTTAGATCAAACTTTGGAGCATCTTTAGTGCTTTTAGAAACAGCATTTTCTTTCATAATTTGTAATTTCTCCTCACTTATGGTGACGAAGCGATTGGCCACCATTTTGCCGAGTCGCTGGAGGTGATTATTGAGAAATAGTCCTAATTTCTTGACCAATCAGCATGCATGATTTTCTATAATCACCTCTGTATTTATACTAATTCGTATTAAACTATTTCCTAATTCTAAAACCTTCTGTTTACATACATTTTCACAAACTCAAGAGCTCTTGCACAAGACAATGATTTTCCAGTCAAACACGAGTTACCACATTTCTTTCCCAGATGATCCTCTAAAGTATTTAGGAGTTAATCTGTTCATATCCAGCTTGATAAATGAGGCTCCAAAATGATAACCACCTACTGCTGTTTCCATTTTAAATCTAATGCGACTTAAAACAGTGCTGGCAGAAGGATTACTCATGCAGTCATCCTGTCTGGTATCAACACTGCAGGCATTTGGGCTCAGTGTGATGGTGGTGGTGTTTGGTGTGAAGAATGTTTTCCTGGCACTCATTAAGGGCCCTGATATACACTGAAGAACATCTGAACAGCACAGTGGATCTGGACCTCACTGCAGAGTAAGTTTATCCTTTTGTGGCTACAGTTTATCCACACTTGGATGGACACATCCAGCATGATAATGCACCGTACCACAAGGGGATGTTTCATTGAATGGTTCCAGATGGTTCCTGGAACATGCCAGTTTCTGTGGGTGTCGCAGTTCTCCAAGTTCAACAGAGATATGAACATCTTTGGGATGAAGTAAAAGGGGGTGCTTAGAGCAAGAGTGTCCAATGCAATAAACTTTTGAATGATACAACATTTCTCCTGAATGCTTATAGCACCTTGTGAAGGTTTATCATGTAAACTTTCAATGAAATCAATTGCTATTTAACGATATATTGAGTAACAGGAGTTGGCATTGTTTGGTACAAGCAATTAAATATAATAAAACATTATAAATCACATGAAATATTTCTCAGGAAGCAAAACAGATTATAATTGAACTGAAACACTTACAAAATATATTTATACAACTGAAAGCTGTTTAAGTATGCGATTTAAACCTGACAACCCAATCTGTCCCAGTAAAACTGGAGTAAGTCATCACCAGTTGTATAATTTGAAATGCGATTCACATTAGTGAGTCTCCTTGTACATATATTTTGCACAAAATCATGGGCTAAATTTAGAAATCATGAACGCAGCTGTTTATACACCTTTATGTGTATTCAATAGTTTGGTCCACATCATCCTTATCAGTGAAATCTTGTGATATAAGGCATTACTCAGTACTAATAATTTCTTCTTCAAAATGTCACTCATGTATTACTATTTTAGACAGGTGTCATTACAATAACCCGGCTGACAGCAGATATGGAGGTATTGTATGTATACAGTCAATTTCATTATGAAATAATATCGTTAATGATAAGCCAATATCTGGAATATTTGGAAAAATGCACCCAGCAACCGCAAATAATTGCTTGGTTTCTGCAGAAAAAAATGCATGATAGCACATGTCTGTGGTTGGTTTGTTTATATAGCACATAGTATGGTCCAGGACCAAATACCATGGCACTGCATTATTAAAAAAAAAGAAAAAAACAAAACAAAACAGAGGCTTCTCATATTTCTGTGAGATAAATGGGTCATAAGGAGCCGACACAACCTTCGTGTGTGCATAAGCAAGCATACAAAAGAAGGTGTAACATATATTATAGGAATATATCAGATAATGAAATTTCAGGATAACACAAGGCCATGGAACGCAAACCACTGACATTATAAAAGGTGTATGTGATGAGAATATAGGAACAGAGTGAAGTCTCATAGACCAGAGGCTTTATGTAAGGATAAGGGATGCAACTGAGTAAATTATTTAGATTGAATAGGTAACTCACTATCACATTTTTTAATATATTTAACAGTTATTCCATGAAATCGAGTCATACATGACCTGAAAGCTGACGAGGCATGTAGCCCCAAGTCGGCTATAAGCCATGTATGATGAGATTAAGTGGAATAATTGTTTGATTCTATCCACATTCACTGGATTTTGAGAAACAGAGCATTTTTTTTTGCAAATTCAATAAATAAAAACTTTATACAAACCATCTGACAAAATAATTTCCACTGAGAAAGTAAAGAAATGTTAGGTTTCTTTAAAGAAAGGTTAGGTTAACTGGTGACTCTAAATTGACCGTAGGTGTGAATGTGAGTGTGAATGGTTGTCTGTGTCTATGTGTCAGCCCTGTGATGACCTGGCGACTTGTCCAGGGTGTACCCTGCCTTTCGCCCGTAGTCAGCTGGGATAGGCTCCAGCTTGCCTGCGACCCTGTAGAACAGGATAAAGTGGCTAGAGATAATGAGATGAGATGAGATAATAATAATAATAATAATAATAATAATAATAATAATAATAGAGTTTATTTTTCATCCTCGGTTGATTCAGCAACACGCTTTTCTATTTTGTTTTTCTCTACTTACAGTATATGAGCTGATATCCTAGTAGTAGAGTAGCCAATCAGAATGTGTGATTGCTCATATATATATATATATATATATATATATATATATATATATATATACAGTGGGGCAAAAAAATATTTAGTCAGTCACCAATTGTGCAAGTTCTCCCACTTAAAAAGATGAGAGAGGCCTGTAATTTTCATCATAGGTATACCTCAACTATGAGAGACAAAATGAGAAAAAAAATCCAGAAAATCACATTGTCTGATTTTTAAAGAATTTATTTGCAAATTATGGTGGAAAATAAGTATTTGGTCAATAACAAAAGTTCATCTCAATACTTTGTTATATACCCTTTGTTGGCAATGACAGAGGTCAAACGTTTTCTGTAAGTCTTCACAAGGTTTTCACACACTGTTGCTGGTATTTTGGCCCATTCCTCCACGCAGATCTCCTCTAGAGCAATGATGTTTTGGGGCTGTCGCTGGGCAACATGGACTTTCAACTCCCTCCAAAGACTTTCTATGGGGTTGAGATCTGTTGATTGGCTAGGCCACTCCAGGACCCTGAAATGCTTCTTACGAAGCCACTCCTTCGTTGCCTGGGTGGTGTGTTTAGGATCATTGTCATGCTGAAAGACCCAGCCACATTTCATCTTCAGTGCCCTTGCTGATGGAAGTAGGTTTTCACTCAAAATCTCATGATACATGGCCCCATTCATTCTTTCCTTTACACGGATCAGTCGTCCTGGTCCCTTTGTAGAAAAACAGCCCCAAAGCATGATGTTTCCACCCCCATGCTTCACAGTAGGTATGGTGTTCTTTGGATGCAACTCAGCATTCTTTCTCCTCCAAACACGACAAGTTGAGTTTTTACCAAAAAGTTCTATTTTGGTTTCATCTGACCATATGACATTCTCCCAATCCTCTTCTGGATCATCCAAATGCTCTCTAGCAAACTTCAGACGGGCCTGGACATGTACTGGCTTAAGCAGGGGGACATGTCTGGCACTGCAGGATTTGAGTCCCTGGCGGCGTAGTGTGTTACTGATGGTAGCCTTTGTTACTTTGGTCCCAGCTCTCTGCAGGTCATTCACTAGGTCCCCCCGTGTGGTTCTGGGATTTTTGCTCACTGTTCTTGTGATCATTTTGACCCCACAGGGTGAGATCTTGCATGGAGCCCCAAATCGAGGGAGATTATCAGTGGTCTTGTATGTCTTCCATTTTCTAATAATTGCTCCCACAGTTGATTTCTTCACACCAAGCTGCTTACCTATTGCAGATTCAGTCTTCCCAGCCTGGTGCAGGTCTACAATTTTGTTTCTGGTGTCCTTTGACAGCTCTTTGGTCTTGGCCATAGTGGAGTTTGGAGTGTGACTGTTTGAGGTTGTGGACAGTTGTATTTTATACTGATAAAGAGTTCAAACAGGTGCCATTAATACAGGTAACGAGTGGAGGACAGAGGAGCCTCTTAAAGAGAGAGTTACAGGTCTGTGAGAGCCAGAAATCTTGCTTGTTTGTAGGTGAACAAATACTTATTTTACCAAGGAATTTGCCAATTAATTCATTAAAAATCCTACAATGTGATTTCTTGGATTCTTTCCCCCCATTCTGTCTCTCATAGTTGAAGTGTACCTATGATGAAAATTACAGGCCTCTCTCATCTTTTTAAGTGGGAGAACTTGCACAATTGGGGCTGACTAAATACTTTTTTGCCCCACTGTGTATATATATATATATATATATATATATATATATATATATATATATATATATATACTGTATATATATATATATATATATATATATATATATATATATATATATATATATATACTGTATATATATATATATATATATATATATATATATATATATATATATATATATATATATAAAACGTGTGTGTTACACCATGTAATGTTCTTTATATTATATGGACACATCCACAAAAAAACAAGGCAAGTTAATCAAAAGAATTTTAATTTTGAACCAGTTCTCCATTTTGACAATGCATGTCAAGTCAGCAGGAAAACACTGGGAGTGACATCATCAGAGTGAAATATCGGGAATTATTATACATACAGAACACTTTTTCCATGGAATAAAAACATGTTTTCTATTCCCTTCTAGCGGGTTTCATTCATTTGGTTTGATAGCATGCAATATTGTTAGCATCTCGCTTATCCTATGTGTATTATGTCATTCTACCCAATGGAGAATGAGTGTTGAATATGGTTTACAATATTGCATGGTTGTCACGACAACATGACGTCACACGTCGGAGCTCATGTGAATATTCAATGAGAAAGTTTTCTGCTGCGCATGTGCAGAAGCATTTCTTTGTTCATCAGTGGCGCCCGCAGTAAACATTTTGTAAAATCTATAATTGTTCAATTGAATGTGTATGTATAATAATAATAATAATAATAATAATAATAATAATACCTGGCTTTTTCCCATGGTATATCAGATATATTCCATTCAGCTAGCATGATATTGAACTCGTCTTTGACTCGTCTCATCTTTTGGTTCATCTTTGACTAGGCTATCATGCTAGCTGAATGGAATATATTTGATATACCACTCAACACCAGCCAATATTATTTAAATATGTCACTCAGATCCGCAATGTATTTCAAATGAAAAATGTGAGTTTTTCAACACAAGAAGACACATTCACAAACAAAAAGTACCCACATTTATCAAAACTGTAACCCTAGCTGTATATGTGAGAGGCCAAGGGCTATCGAAATGGAAATTGGCGCCGAACTCATACGCCTTAAATAGTTGTTTAGTACTGGGACAGGAGACTGCCTAGGAAGACCAAATTCTGGTGTAAGAGTGACTTGACTTTGACACTAACATGCCTGAAAATGCATATCACATGACCATTCAAGTACACTGGGCATGCATGTGCAGGGTATAAACAGCTGATGCCTCTTGTTTTCTTCTGAAAAACAAGACCCAATCAGGAAGCAAGCATGGGTGTCTCCATCATTGTTTTCAAGCATTTCCATTTTTGCCCAGATATGCTCAAACTTTTACCCCAGAGTTTTCAAACTAAAATGAGTCCCACAGCATTTCCAAAAGTCTCTAATTTGGGGGCTGAAAACCATAGGAGTCATATGGATGCCAAGCAAAAATGTAGCAAAAGTGATATACGTATTTTAGTTTTAAAATGCATTTGTGTGGATGTAGCCTAAGAGCTACATCATGTTTAACCCAACCATTCACTGCACCCCAGCCCCACCAAAGTTAAGCTCTTCAAAGTAAGGTTCTTACTCTTTTAAAACTTGTGCTAAGCCTTTAACTCTGAGCTGTGGCTCAGGTAAGAATTAGTGGGGAGCTCCACTTTCTGAGCTCGTCTTCAGCCATTATGCTCACCCAGAACCCCATGTAGTTCTTATTATTCTGTGCCCTTGTTTTAATGTCTTATATTTTTAAATCTAAACCTTCTATCACTATGACTCATCCATATGTCCAGCATGAACGGTGTCAACCAGAGTTATGCTGAACGACCATAAAACACTATTTACTGTGTTGCAAACATGATTTACAGTTGGATAGAATACAGTTTTGATACTTGCTTTATTATTATTATTATTATTATTATTATTATTATTATTACATAGTTGACCTGGGCCCTGTACTACGAAGCGGGTTTTCTGGCTTACCAGGGTAACTTCGAGAGTAACTTGATCACGTGCAGCGTAACTTCCCGATTAACCCATATTACGAAAGTTGGCTATGTTCAAACCGAGGTATGCTGCCATGGCAATTTACGCTGCATCTCAAACCTGCTCGTCTCAGGTTATATTCTTGGTTAACCCGAGGTTTCCGATTAACCACACCCTTTTTAAACACCACCTCTCCACCGACATTTCCTCTAGAGACAATGCCAGCGTACCTGGATGACCCGTGCGATATCGGAGCGCAGATTAGAGATGGGATTTATGGCTCTTTGATGGGATCCGCATCTTTGTGATCCGTTCTTTGAAAAGAGCCGTTCAAAAAACTGGCTCATTTGGCTCTTTTTAAATATTTATTCAGTTTTAAGAAGAGCCCCAACCCCGGGCCTGGCTTGTATTACTCAAATCCAACTTGTGCCCTAATTTTAAGGACTCGTGACTTGACTTGGACTCAAGCACTGATGACTCGGACTTGGACTCATTCTTGTACATTATCTGCACTCGGACTCATAAATTGGAGACGAGGACTCAGATTTTTTCTTTATTTTTTGTAACATGCCCTAATAATTTGGCATAAGATATTCATATCTACATTAATTTGTGCGCACCTTGGCACATGCATCAGACAGACTCTCAGGCATGCTCCGTAAATGGTTTCACATAAAGGCAGCAACAGCCACCGTCAAATGGTGCGGTTGGAGTTTTGTTCTCAGACTCAACCCGAAATTTTATTTAATGACTTGGACTTGAACACTGGGGACTTGAGACTCGACTCGGACTTGAGGTTTAGTGACTCAGCTACAGCACTGCCTGGCACCATTGCCCAAAATATTGCCCTGTGTATCATCACATTCAGTGTGTATTAATGAAGTTACCTCGATAACCAGCTCTCCATATGGTGCCATGCTGTGTTATATTTCAGTGTTAATTTGGTTTATGGCCAATAAAACATGGGACTTTGCAGCACATTGGAGTCTTTATTTTCCCACTGGGTTAGCTAATAAACTTAAGATTGGTCAACTGTCTTGGTGTGCATTGGTATAATAATCAGTGCTTATTATGATAATCGGTGTATTCATAGTAATGTACCATCAGTGCCAAAAAGACCAAGTTAGAATTGAATCCAAGGTAAAGATCAAGCCTTCTATAAAGAATCCTCATAAATATACAGAAGTTGACAATTTAATTCAAGGAATGCAAGGAATATAATTTGCTCTAATGTCACATCTGCAACTGAAACGAAGGTTTCTATGGTTTCTTAAAGCACATGTCATTTTCAGCACATACAATGTCATTTCTGATCCAAAGCCAGGTTTGTACCAGATAATGTCTACCAGTTTCAACCATCAGTTATTTTTTCAGGTCCTCGTAAAAAAAAAAAATGCTGTTTGAATCGAGACCATGCAGAGTGGTCCACTTCTCAGTGTAGTGTATGCATTCCTCTTTCCTTGCATACACAAAAGCTCCACTTCCAGTTGAATTTTTTTTCCCCATTAACCTGGAATTGAAAGAGAGACGGCGGTGGTAGTGGGGGGCTTTTTTTTCACCCACTCCACTCCCCTGATGAGTTCATACATTTGAAGTGAGTCTTTGTCAGTTGGGAATTAGCACACTGCACATGCACGCTCTTAATGTTCCCAGCAGGACTCGCAACACAGCCATCTCATAGACAGGCACAGGGAGATGTACTGCTTCTTGTCTTGGCAGGGAGGACAAAAAAAAAGCAGTATGGAAGAAAATCCTTAGTAGAATTTCACGTTTTCACAAATTTTACACAAAAAAAATTGGGTTTTAATATGTTCAGTCATGGCTAGCTGACCTACACAGCTGTGATCATCTGTATGATGAAGAAAATGGTAGCGATGCAATTAATCCGATTTATTTATTTAAAGGAGGGGGGAAAGCAGAAAAAGCAAATAAAGGCAAGACAGTACAGGTGAATAGGGTATCTAAAAACAAACAAACAAACAAACAAACAAACAAACAAACAAACAAACAATTAATATAGAAGTTGATTTGTGATATTTGTACAAGGTTTATTTATGTATGTATGCATATATTTATTATACTTGTCCATTAAAGTACATTTATTTATGCAAACTGGGTTTGTCTTAAAAAAATAATAATAATAAATAAAATAAGTATACATTTGCATACAGAATCAAACCAAAAATCTAGTCTTTGGATCTTGATGTTCAAATTTAAATCTCATGAAAAATACAAATATTCCATATTATTATACATACAGGACACTTTTTCGATGGAATAAACACATATTCCCTTCTAGCAGGATTCATTCATTTGGTTCAATAGCACACAATACTGTGAGCATATTACACAGCAAATTCCTCAGTGTTGAATTAACACTTTCAGAGTTAATTTGTGTCCAATTGGACCTATATAAACACAGTAGGGTGTTAAATCAACACTCTGGGTGTTAATTCAACACTGGGGATTTTGCTGTGTACTTATCCTACATGTATTACTTCACTCTACCCAATGGAGAATGAGCATTGAATATGGTTTATGATACTGCATCGTTGTCAGGACAACAGGAAGTCACACATTGGAGTTGATGTGAACATCCAGTGAGAAAGTTTTCTGCTGCACATGCGCAGAAGCATTTCTTTGTTTGCTTGGAAAGACATGTTGAACACCTGAAAGGCTATCCAAACTTCATTAGATATTCTTCACGCATATTTACAAGAGAAAAACATACCAATGGACATTAAAAAAAACTGGAAAAGAGACATATCGGAGATGTAAAACTTCCTTGCTAGCGAGCGACTGTGGCAATTTGTAAACAAACATGGCCACCAGGTTTGCTTTGTTAAATGTGGAAGATTTTGAGATAATTTTGAAAGAGAAAGATACATTGAACATCTGAAAGGAATGCATAATAATAATAATAATAATAATAATAATAATAATAATAATAATAATAATAATAATAATATTGGCTGGCTTTTTTCATGGTTGCATCGTCTTCGACTTGCTCAATATCATGCTAGCTGAATAGAATATATCTGATAGACCATGAAAAAAGGCCAGCCAATATTATTTAAATATGTCACTCAGGTGATAGTAAGTATGATGTGAAACTCACAGAATGTACACAAATATGGTCATAGCAATGGTGAAACAAACAAAGCATGCAAATAATCAGGAAAAAAAAAAACCCACAACATCTTATTATGTCAAGCTCACATCCAAGAGTGTTTCTATTTTGGCATTAAATAATATTTGGTTCACACTGATTGAGGATGTAAGTTTTAAGAAAAAATGCTCATTTGCTTTATTCAAAGGTCTATCATTAGATTTTCATCATCTAAACAGACATGTGATTGCTATCTTTTAAAGATTTAAAACAAAAGTTTATTCAAATACAGTATAACAAGTAATGCTGCACTCAAATAGATGAAACCATTTTAGTCAAGAAAACACCATGGAGCATTATAAAAATTTATTTTTGTCATCTCATCTCATCTCATCTCATCTCATCTCATCTCATCTCATCTCATCATCTGTAGCCGCTTTATCCTGTTCTACAGGGTCGCAGGCAAGCTGGAGCCTATCCCAGCTCACTACGGGTGAAAGGCGGGGTACACCCTGGACAAGTCGCCAGGTCATCACAGGGCTGACACATAGACACAGACAACCATTCACACTCACATTCACACCTACGGTCAATTTAGAGTCACCAGTTAACCTAACCTGCATGTCTTTGGACTGTGGGGGAAACCGGAGCACCCAGAGGAAACCCACGCGGACACGGGGAGAACATGCAAACTCCACACAGAAAGGCCCTCGCCGGCCATGGGGCTCGAACCCGGACCTTCTTGCTGTGAGGCGACAGCGCTAACCACTACATATTTTGGTCATATACAGGATAAAATATAATATAAAATGCAACAATTATCGAAATCCTTTGTAAAATATTTCTAAATGGGAATGGGGATGAATGTCATTCAGAACAGATTTTTTGTTTTCCTTTGGATTTTTTAAGGAAAATGGCTTTAAAATTTTGAGAATTTTCACATATGTCATTCTTATGTTTCCACTATAGTATGTGTGGAAAGGAAATCAGCACAGACAGCCTATCATAATTAGATACAAGTTGGCATGTACAGTGGTGCTTGAAAGTTTGTGAACCCTTTAGAATTTTCTATATTTCTGCATAAATATGACCTAAAACATCATCAGATTTTCACACAAGTCCTAAAAGTAGATAAAGAGAACTCAGTTAAACAAATGAGACAAAAATATTATACTTGGCCATTTATTTATTGAGGAAAATGATGCAATATTACATATCTGTGAGTGGCAAAAGTATGTGAACCTTTGCTTTCAGTATCTGGTGTGACCCCCTTGTGCAGCAATAACTGCAACTAAACGTTTGCGGTAACTGTTGATCAGTCCTGCACACCGGCTTGGAGGAATTTTAGCCCGTTCCTCCATACAGAACAGCTTCAACTCTGGGATATTGGTGGGTTTCCTCACATGAACTGCTCGCTTCAGGACCTTCCACAACATTTTGATTGGATTAATGTCAGGACTTTGACTTGGCCATTCCAGAACATTAACTTTATTCTTCTTTAACCATTCTTTGATAGAACGACTTGTGTGCTTAGGGTTGTTGTCTTGCTGCATGACCCACTTTCTCCTGAGAATCAGTTCATGGACAGATGTCCTGACATTTTCCTTTAGAATTCTCTGGTATAATTCAGAATTCATTGTTCCATCAATGATGGCAAGCCGTCTTGGCCCAGATGCAGCAAAACAGGCCCAAACCATGACATTACCACCAACATGTTTCACAGATGGGATAAGGTTCTTATGCTGGAATGCAGTGTTTTCTTTTCTCCAAACACAACGCTTCTCATTTAAACCAAAAGGTTCTATTTTGGTCTCATCCATCCACAAAACTTTTTTCCAATAGCCTTCTGGCTTGTCCACATGATCTTTAGCAAACTGCAGACGAGCAGCAATGTTCTTTTTGGAGAGCAGTGGCTTTCTCCTTGCAACCCTGCCATGCACACCATTGTTGTTCAGTGTTCTCCTGATGATGGACTCATGAACATTAACATTAGCCAGTGTGAGAGAGGCCTTCAGTTGCTTAGAAGTTACCCTGGGGTCCTTTGTGACCTCGCCAACTATTACATGCCTTGCTCTTAGAGTGATCTTTGTTGGTCAACCACTCCTGGGGAGGGTAACAATGGTCTTGAATTTCCTCCATTTCTACACAATCTGTCTGACTGTGGATTGGTGGAGTCCAAACTCTTTAGAGATGGTTTTGTAACCTTTTCCAGCCTGATGAGCATCAACAACGCTTTTTCTGAGGTCCTCAGTAATCTCCTTTGTTCGTGCCATGATACACTTCCACAAACATGTGTTGTGAAGATCAGACTTTGATAGATCCCTGTTCTTTAAATAAAACAGGGTGCCCACTCACACCTGATTGTCATCCCATTGATTGAAAACACCTGACTCTAATTTCACCTTCAAATTAACTGCTAATCCGAGAGGTTCACATACTTTTGCCACTCATAGATATGTAATATTGGATCATTTTCCTCAATAAATAAATGACCAAGTATAATATTTTTGTCTCATTTGTTTAACTGGGTTCTCTTTATCTACTTTAGGACTTGTGTGATAATCTGATGATGTTTTAGGTCATATTTATGCTGAAATATAGAAAATTATAAAGGGTTCACAAACTTTCAAGCACCACTGTAGATCAAAACACTTTTAAGGGATACATACTGTATTATGACATAATGTGATTGTGCTAGGTGGGCAAAGCTTTAAGCCTTTTTTTAAGTTTCAGACAAAAGTGCAATGGACAAAAACGATGATTTTTTTTCTGTTTATATTTAATTACTGCAGTTTAAGAGAAGCCGTTGTAGATGCAATCAGAAAGTTAAAAAAGAGCACATTCAAAAGCATGCATGACTCAAAGCAGTAATGCTTGAACACTGTGAGTAATGTTGTAGTCAAGACCACCTAAACTGAGAACAAGTCATGACCAAGACCAGACCAAGACTTTGAGGGGTTGAGATCAAGTCCAGACCAAGACCAAAGCAGGGCAAGAATGAATCAAGCCCAGGACCAGACCAGTGGGTGTGAAGGGGGGTTAGGTTTGAATACTGCTCGTAGTGTTATAATCAAGGCCATCTAAACTGAGACCAAGTCATGATCAAAACAAGACCAAGACTTTGAGGGGTTGAGATCAAGTCAAGACCAAAGCAGGGCGAGACTAAGTCAAGACCAGGACCAGATCAGTGGGTGTGAAGGGGGCTAGGGAGCAGTGATGGCTGTGAACAGAAACAAAAATTTTAAATTAGCAATGAGTCATGTTATTAGTTGCATTTGAATCAAGAAATTTTACATCCAATCACAGTAATGATATTAACAAATAAATCGGACAATACAGATGTAATTTACTGATATCCCTACAGTTGTGGTCTTTACTGGTCTTGAAATAAAATCCCGAGTCCTCTATGTCTGAGACTGAGACAATACCGAGTAAAAATGTAGTTGATCCTGAGATGGGACCAAGACCTTCAAAAAGTGGTCTTGAGATCGGTCTCAAGTTCGACAACACTAACTACTAGAGACACTGAGCATGTGGAATCTTTTTGTGCTTGTTTATTCAGTGCCTATTAACAGTTTAAATACTTCATTCATTTCACAGGATAAAGTGTGTCTGAGTGACTGCAAGGTTTGCTTGATGAAAATAAGTATTTGTGGAGCTTACACAAAGCATTATCAATGTTATAAATGTCAAATGCTTATACAAACAAGTGTTGCCAGGCAAAACAAACCTCACCCGGCAGCACTTATATGTTGATAATGGTAATATTTCTCAATCATCAGCTGTCAGGTTATAGTCCTATGAAAATCCATGACCTTGAGTTTGACATTTCAAAGCCATTCAAGGTCAAAGGTCATGGTGCCAAATGAAAGCCCATATGGCACTTCCTATCAGTTGATAATGGTAAATATCTGTATACCATCAACTGTTTTCAAGTTATAGCTCTCTGAAAATCCATGACGTTGAGTTTGACCTTTCAAGGTCACTCAAGGTCAAAGATCATGGTGCCAAATGAAAGGCCATATGGGAGTTCATACATGGTTATAATAGTAAACATCTGCCTATCGGCAACCATTTTTGAGTTATAATGGAAAATATGTCATTTTGACTGAAAGGTTGACCTTTCTGGTGACCTTGACGTTCACCTTGACCCGATTACCTCCAAAATGTAATCAGGTAATCTATGGACCATTGCCCACCTACCCTGAGAATTTGAAGTCAATTGATGCAACCGTCTAGACGCAAGATTGTTAACAGACAGACAGACAGAAACACACACACACAAACAAACAAGGTCAAAGGTCATGGTGCCAAATAAAAATGGCCATATATGACTTCCTATATGTTGATAATAATGATAAACATCTCTCTATCTCTAACCATTTTTGAGTTATAATGGAAAATATGCAAATTTTAGCAATGACCTTGACCCGCATGACATTTAACCCTCAACTGCAATGAAAACTATGAGAAATACCCCACCATGTAAAATATCAGTCGAAGCAGAATTGAAAGCTGAAGTTTTTGGAATTGGATTGAAGTAAATAGGATGAATATGAAGGAAGATATCATGGGAAAAAATGGATTTTGACCTTTTTGGTGACCTTGACCTTGACTGGATGACCCTCAAATTATTGAGGATTCTATTTGAGACCAATTTCCATCTATCCTGAGAGTTTTATGAAGATTGGCCCAGCCGTTTTCCCATAATATTGCTAAAAAAAGAAAGAAAGAAAAAAGAAACCATGCCAAAAACAATACCTTGCCCCCTGGTGGACTCCATCCCAAGTGAGTTAACAAGGTAGGGAAAGAGGTTCATTTCAGACAAGGAACAAGACAAGGCTTGTTCATGCATATATAGATAGTTTTGAACATATCCACATGAAAACAGCATTTTGGGTCACTGAAAACAGAGCTTTTTCAAAAATGCACTCAAAAGGTGGAAACATTTTAAAACTTTCATTTCCTTGTTTTCATGTGAACAGGAAAAAAAAAGAAAACTTTGCTTTTGAGGTACAGTTGCAACTTGTAATCCCACGACTATAACCAGTAAAAGTGACAGAAAACACCTCCTTAACATGAAATTTCAACTTGTCAACTTGGAGTAGCCTTCTCAACTACCAGTTCTGCACCTGTTTACAGAGTGACGTCAAATCCACATGGCCGTTCTCACCGTGGACAGTGTAAAGTCCCCCTTCCCCTTCTAAATTAGTTTATAGCAGTATCAGTTTTAGATCAGTTAATACACACACACACACACACACACACACACACACACACAAACACACACACACACTTGGTTAAATCTATAACACTGACCACATTGATCTCTGTTTTGAGAAGGCAATCATCCATATTAGATGTATTATAAGGTGACCAGCCATTCCTGTTTTCTGGGGACAGTCCCTGCTTTTGCTAGCCTGTCCCCAGCTGGAGCTGTCCCCAGAAATGTCCCCATTTTAAACCATGACTGACAGACCCAGAAAAAAACAAAAAAACAACATCTACCAGATTTCAGCAGATGCCTCACATATTGTTTTGAGAATCACTTTAAGATGGGCTCAGGCCAATAGCAGAGATGTTCTCAAACAGTGTTTCTCAACCACTTGGCCATGGCCCATTATTGAGCCCCAAAGCACCATCTAGTGAGCTGCAATTTTTTTAATTTTATTTTATTTTGAAGCCATACACTAAATAGTTCAGGATGTCGTAGTATCCCAAATCCAGTAGCTGGTTTGCCGAACAGTTTTCAAGTGGAATACATTCATCCATCCATCCATCCATCCATCCATCCATCCATCCATCCATCCATCCATCCATCCATCCATCCATCCATCCATCCATTATCATTAACCGCTTATCCTGTGCAGGGTCACAGGCAAGCTGGAGCCTATCCCAGCTGACTATGGGCAAGAGGCGGGGTACACCCTGGGCAAGTTGCCAGGTCATTGCAGGGTTGACACCCAGAGACAAACAACCATTCACACTCACATTCACATGTACAGTCAATTTAGAGCCACCAGTTAACCTAACCTGCATACCTTTGGACTGTGGGGGAAACCGGAGCACCCAGAGGAAACCCACGCAGACACGGGGAGAACATTCAAACCCTACACAAAAAGGCCCCCGTTGGCCACTGGGGTCAAACACAGAACCTTCTTGCTGTGAGGTGACAGTGCTAACCACTACACCACCGTGCCACCTGGAATAAATACATTTGTGGGTAAATTAAGAAGAACAAGCCTTTATTTTTGTCACACTCCTCCTCTACATTTAACCCATGCATGCACAGAGAGAGAGAGAGAGAGAGAGCACAGTGGGCAGAATAAATAAATACATTTGTAGGTAAATTATATGGATCTGTGGCGTCTGCTGGAGAAGAAGAGCAGGGAGGATTGAGAATAGAACAGTGGTGGTTTGTTTACAGATGATACTAATACTTGTAGTGTCCTAGCAACCATCGCAAAGATGTGTACAAAGCCCAAAAATGCCTCCTTACCTGGGCACAAAGTATACAGGATTTATTTTGTAGTGTCCTGATCCCCAGATCTTTAACCCAACCACATATAAAGAGTTGTACACCTCCATACTCTTCTGTTTTCACCTGTTTGTCCGTGTAGAATGATGTCTGCAGGACCAGGTAGTTTGAGATGTCAGGGAACTCAATGGATGGATAATTTTCCAACTCTTAGGAAAAATCCTTCTTTGTTAATGTGTAAGGGTCTATCCCATTGAGTGGTTTCTATATCCGCTTCTTTTGAGTGTACTGCTTGGTTTTAATAACTTGCGTGTTTGCTGGACACAAACATGGCAATAAGTTCTCAAGTTAATCGACCAGACTCTACTTTTGGCTCATTAATCCCATTTGACTGAGAATGCTCTGCATGCATGGTTTGGCTTGTGGCACATCCATACAGTTTTAAATACAATAAATACGGTTAAACTAGTTTGTTTTTTATTGCATTTATTTAATTCCTGGGCTCACATCTGTAACAGGGAGTGATGCTGCATCCCATTAATACACTTTACAATAGATTATTAGATTACAATAGAGTAGATGAGCCAAAATAATTGGAGATCTCTTTTAATGGGCCCCAACTTGTTATGAATAGGTGGGTCTTAAAGTAGAAAAGGTTCAGAACCTCTGTTCTAGAACACCTCTGGTGATAGTCTTTCCAGTATTTTGATTGGTGGAGCTGAGGAACAACTTTTTAGTGGAGTGCTAGAATCTTTGCCTAAACTAAAGTCATTCATTCAGATTTGACAGATTGCTTCATCTGGTCCTGGACAGGTAAACCATAGTCTTTTCTTGTAGGCCCAAGTGAGATTGTTTGTCATCTATGTTATTTAGCCTTTCAGTGTGTAAGCTACATTTTGAGATGTTGTATATGACATAACATTACTTGTCACACTGTATTGAAATGTAGTGGTTGACTGAACAAACTGCCTACTGTGGCTAATACTAGCAGGAGAAAGCTCAGTGCAGCGCCAGTCAGCCAGCTGAAGTTGTTGCTAGATGTAGCGTTGCTGTAACCGAAATCCAGCTGAGGTAAAATTGTAACAGTTCAATGCCATAAGCTAACTTACACACAAATTGATGTGTTATCCTACAGAGTAGCTGGCTATGTAAAGCTGTAGGCTTATGGTAATGTTACCAAATTGTCAATAATTTGAATAATTTTTTGTGATGCGTAGCAGACTACACATTTTGATTTAAGGCTACTCATTTAGGCTCGGTTGTCAATTCAGCTATGTCTACAATTTAGGCTATGGGAGATCGGGAATTATTTGTATTCTCAATAATAATAATAATAATAATAATAATAATAATGATAATAATAATATGCTACCATACCTTGAAATTGCTTGGATTGAAGTAAACTGTTTATTTAAATTATGTTGTGTGTTTTGTATATTTTTAAATACATTGTCCATTACTAGTGACATATATGGTAATTAATTTAATATATTTACTTTCATGGGTCTAAAACATCTTTTTCAGCTAGCCTACAATTTAAGAGTCTATAAATCTAAACTATGTACCCATACCAGGGATTTTCACATTGTCTTTAATTAATGTTAACCTAAAGCAGTTGCAGAATCAGTCGACAGAGCATCAGTGAGGAAAATCTCACTTTTTATGCAATGCATGATCAAAATAAATGAAAACAAGAAATGTTCCCCCTTTTTATTACAAAGATGAAAACATTAGATGTTAATGATATTTTCACTACCGAACCGAAAATGTCCCCGGTTTTCTTCTCAGAAATCTGTTCACATTAATGTATTACTAATTTTATCCAGCTAGCTTGTTGCTAACAGTGCTTGTTCTTGTTTGCTGGTTAACTTGTCACTGAGCTACTCACTATTGTCCACTGATGTTGCTGTGCTACAAATTTAATCCAAAATGTTCACTATTGTAGAACAGCACCAGTAACCACTCAGGCCTGTAGCTGTAAAAGTGTGGTGTTTAAAGTAGCTTTTTATGAGCTTTACACACTCTGACAGAGGAAACAAAAGACACTTTTGAGGATGCTTCAACGCTTTCATGTCTTCACACTGAACTTGCCAAGATGGGAAAGTGACATTATTACAACTTGCATATTATCACTTCCAAGGAAACCATGAACACAGCACAAGAGTTCAGTCAGGGAATGGCATTAAATTGTAAAAAAAAGTGAGCATTTATTAGCTTTAAAGCAGTTATGAAGGATATACAATCTTCAGATAAATCAACATATAGACATACACTCACCAGCTACTTTAATAGGAACTTATTCTTGATTCTAAGATTCCTGTTCTTGACTGTAGGAGTGGAACTCAATGTGGTCTTCTGCTGTTGCATGTTGAGATGCTTTTCTGCTCACCATGGTTGTAAAGAGTTGCTATGAGTTGCTATATCCTTCCTGGCAGCTTGAACCAATCTGGCCATTTTCCTCTGATCTCTCTCATCAACAAGACGTTCCCACCCACATAACTGTCACTCACTAAATTCCCCCCCCCCCCCCCCCCACCATTCTGTGTAAGCTCTAGAGACTGTTGTGTGTGAAAACCCCAGGAGATCAGCACTTTCTGAAATACTCAGACCAGTCCATCTGGCTCAAACCAACACCCATGCCACAGTGAAAGAAAATCGCACTTTGAGATCACAATGTTTCCCATTCTGATGTTTGAAGTGAACATTAACTGAAGTTCTTGATTTGTATCTGCATGATTTGATGCATTGTGCTTCTGTCAAGGGATTGGCTGATTAGAGAACTGCATAAAACAGCAGGTGGATGGAGGGGTGTTCCTAATAAAGTGGCCAGTGAGTGTATTTGCTTGTTGAATATATATAACATTGACTATACACACAGAGTTTGAAAATGATGCCATTTCAATTTGTGACTTCCACTTCCTCGGTAAGTTGACTGCAGTAGTATTTTGTGCTCTGTACTCAAACTTTGTCAAATAAGAAAGAACTTTTGGCCATGCCGCTGTTTGTTTGTTCGCGTTTGTTTGCCCCCCCCCAACCTTAATGACTCTGGAGGTGTTTGACCTAACCGTTCACTAAAATAATATCATCACATACTGGCCTGTGATTGATTGATTGTGTATTTTCATATGGACAGAATCATTTTCTAAATCACTGATCAAGAGAACATTTTTTTTTATTGAAAGGGCAAAAAATACTTTTTGAAAATCACTGTAATTATTAAAAGCCCCTGAACGAGTGCCAAAACTTCTTCCAGCTCATATTAAAGGACCAGCTGGCTTGACTTTCTACTCCTTGATACTTCTCTGAGCTGTATTACTGAAAACCTGCACAGTTTTTATACTTCTGTTTCCCATTTCCCCAACCTCTGGGGAGAGAGAGAGAGAGAAAGAGAGAGAGAGAGAGAGAGAGAGAGAGGCGCTCAAGCTTTGCCACTGATAAGTGAAGATAAAAAAAAAAAAACTGGCAATAACAAAAGTCTAGTAGTTTGGTCAAATAAAGGTTGATACGGGTTATGAGGCAGTTTACATTGTCCCAGTTTGACCCACATGGAACCCACATACGAAAGTACATTTATAATTTTCTGTTCTATATTTCTAGATTTTTTTTTTACTGAATTCTTTAGCCCTGTTAACATAAGTGTCATGTTTTAGATTTTCCCGATCATAAGTAGCTACAAGCAAAACTGACAAAGTCAGTGCTTCTTGCAAGAATTGGAAAATATCCCATGAATGACCAAGGTATTTATGAGGCAGGTGCCAATTAGAAACATGCAGTTGTGATTAGAAGTCCAGGGAATGAGAGGGTGAATCATGTCAGGGGTCATGTGACTGGGTTTGTAGTACTGTTTAGCTAGTATTAGCAGTATTGTCTGGCTGAGGATTCTGGGAAATGCTGTTCATGTTAGTACATGGTGCAGCACACATACTGTATAACACAACATACTATAAAAGCCCCCTGGATCTCTTTAGTACATGTGGTCAAAAATGACAAAATCTGCAAAATTATAGATAATAATCTCATCTCATTATCTCTAGCCGCTTTATCCTTCTACAGCAGGGGTGTCAAACCTGATCCATAAAGGGCCTTGTGGCTGCAGGTTTTCATTCCAGCCATGCAGCAGCACACCTGACTTGGCTCATTCAATCAACTGAACTGTCTTCACACAGTCAAATACTTGCAGCTACACCCACCCTTGATTAAAGGGTGGGTGTGTCAGTTGATTGAATAAGCCAAATCAGGGTGCTGCTGCATGGCTGGAATGAAAACCTGCAGCCACATGGCCCTTTATGGATCAGGTTTGACACCCCTGTTCTACAGGGTCGCAGGCAAGCTGGAGCCTATCCCAGCTGACTACGGGCGAAAGGCGGGGTACACCCTGGACAAGTCGCCAGGTCATCACAGGGCTGACACATAAACACAGACAACCATTCACACTCACATTCACACCTACGGTCAATTTAGAGTCACCAGTTAACCTAACCTGCATGTCTTTGGACTGTGGGGGAAACTGGAGCACCCGGAGGAAACCCACGCGGACACGGGGAGAACATGCAAACTCCACACAGAAAGGCCCTTGCCGGCCCCGGGGCTCGAACCCAGGACCTTCTTGCTGTGAGGCGACAGCGCTAACCACTACACCACCGTGCCGCCATAGATCATAATGATCAAAGAAAACTTTCTGTTAGAGATTTCTGGAAAACACTCTGTTTAAAAGCCTCTAAAAAGAATTACATTCTTGTCAAAACTAACTTAATTGCAATACAAAAAAAAAATACTGCAATAACTGTCTCAACAACCATATTCACAGTCTGGGGAAAAAAAAAATTATAATAATTTGGGGGCGGCATGGTGGTGTAGTGGTTAGCGCTGTCGCCTCACAGCAAGAAGGTCCGGGTTCGAGCCCTGTGGCCGGCAAGGGCCTTTCTGTGTGGAGTTTGCATGTTCTCCCCGTGTCCGCGTGGGTTTCCTCTGAGTGCTCCGGTTTCCCCCATAGTCCAAAGACCTGCAGGTTAGGTTAACTCAGGGGTGGGCAAACTTTTTGGCTCAGGGGCCACATTGACTTTTGAAATTTGCCAGGCGGGCCGGGTCAACACCAAATTCATACATATCGAACATAAATCGGAAAAGCTTTAGTGTTATTGTAAGGCCTTCACTGACAGAGACCCAAATGCAGATCAGATTGACATTTATTTTAGTTCTCAGTCAACAAAGGCAGAGCAGAAAAATGCTTGCAGTTCAATAGATTGGCCCTGGATCCATCCAGAAAAGTAACACACACACACACACACACACACACACACACACGCACACGCACACACACACGTGACAGTAAGAAAAGTAGCACACTTAATTCTTAAATTACATCTTTGAGCTGCCAGGATGAGTAGGATGCCAGTGTATTTGTATCATTTTATACATACAACTAAATTGCATATCATTAAATTGAACTAAATTACATATCAGTACATATCATTTTTGTACATTTCACTGAACTCGTAGATTTACACCTGAGTGTTTTTTTTTAACCATCCACTTCCAGCCTGCCAGTACAACCAACCACCATTAGTAGGAGAGGTACCACACCATTCCAAAATGTTTGCAGTTCAACAGTTTGGGTACCACACCATGCCAACATGTTTGCAGTTCAGTGGTTTGGCACTGGATCCATCCAGCCCACAAAATCAAACAAAATGGCTCAAGAAAGCAAAAAACTCCAAACTGGTTTTCAGGTTCAAAGTCACTCACTGAAATATTTCCAGTCCTCAAAAAATCAAAACACAGGTTCCAAACAGGTTTTCATATTCCAAAAGGCCACTCATAGATCAGAATAACCTCCACAGGCAAAAGTCCAGGAACAGATATAAGCAGAAGCAAGGTCAGCTGCTCATAATACACCTATAATAGCAGACAGGGACATAAATGAGGGGCGGAGCAGACACCCAAAAGCACACGGTACTTAAAAACAAACACCAGCACTACAGCAGCCACCCACGACAACCAAAATTACTAAGAGTTCTACTTTTTATATTATTATGTCTGTAAACATGTGACTACCATCTTATTACAGCTCCAACATAGTTTTAAAAAGAGAAAGTGTTAATACTCACATTCACTCAGCAACCGCTGAGTTGTATTCGTCCATTCTTGCGCTGACTGGTTGTTAGCATAATTAGCATGCTTGGAGGAAAAGTGCCGTTTGATGTTATATTCCTTTAAAACTGCAACGGTTTCTTTGCAAATAAGGCATACAGCCTTTGATCGGACTTCAGCAAAAAAAAAATATTTAGTTGTCCATTCTTTATTGAACACCCTGCACTCACTGTCCACTTTTCTTTTTTTTAGGACCACTCATTGTAAAGTTTTATCCTGTGTTCTCGAGATCACCAGTGGCACGGGCACCAGAATGACTTCCATGGCACGCGCTGCAACACTCTGCAAATGTAATCTTGCGTGAATACAACTGACTGGAAAGACGGATCTCTAGAACACCTGTCTACGTGATAACACTGACGCTTATAGTTTATAGATCTGCTCAATCGCGTTTATATGATTGTCTTCCGTGGGCCGGATTAAAAACGCCAACGGACCGGATGTGGCCCACGGGCCGTAGTTTGCCCACCTCTGGGTTAACTGGTGACTCTAAATTGACCGTAGGTGTGAATGTGAGTGTGAATGGTTGTCTGTGTCTATGTGTCAGCCCTGTGATGACCTGGCGACTTGTCCAGGGTGTACCCCGCCTTTCGTCCGTAGTCAGCTGGGATAGGCTCCAGCTTGCCTGCGACCCTGTAGAAGGATAAAGCGGCTAGAGATAATGAGATGAGATGAGATGAGATGAGATGAGATGAGATGAGATGAGATGAGATGACTGTCTATAGCTGCTGTATCAATAGTGGAACTAACTTTCAACATTCCACAACATTAAAAACTAGAAGGGCACTTGGTAGCATGCATACCTCTCACAAACCACATATCCAGATTTGCATCAAAGTCTAATCAAGTTTTCCTTGGCCTATGGCTCAACTTTCCTCACAATTTTATCAAAATCAGTTTGCTACTTATTTAGTTATGCTGGGAACAGACAACCAATCTAAATTGACCGTAGGTGTGAATGTGAGTGTGAATGGTTGTCTATGTGTCACCCCTGTGATGACCTGATGACTTGTCCAGGGTGTACCCCGCCTTTTGCCTGTAGTCAGCTGGGATAGGCTCCAGCTTGCCTGCGACCCTGTAGAACAGGATAAAGCGACTAGAGATAATGAGATGAGATGAGATGAGATGAGATAAGATAAGATAATAATTTGGACAATATATTTTTTGGATTTATTTTAAACTACTAGTACATACCGCCAACACTTTACTTACAGCTTGTTTTTAAACAATTCTTACTCACACTTCAGGCTGCAGACTATATCAATATTTTACTATTTACACTATGCACTTCTGACAGAGGCAGTTAAATTTCAATTACATTAATACACAAATTATTGTGTAATAAAAAATGTGCTGAACACTCGTGGCCCAAACATCAACATACAAAATATGCATAAACAAATCTTATGAAAATACATGAAGTTGTATCTTAGGAGCAAAGGTGATGTTAAACTTGGAATTATAATGGAATTGCACCTCAGGGTAGTTTTTTTCAACAACTGATCATCCATCCATCCATTATCTGTAACCGCTTTCTATCCAAAGAGATCTCTGATTATCAGTTGTGTTTTTGACCTTAACTCTGGCTTATACAACCCCGATTCCAAAAAAGTTGGGACAAAGTACAAATTGTAAATAAAAACGGAATGCAATAATTTACAAATCTCAAAAACTGATATTGTATTCACAATAGTACATAGACAACATATCACATGTCGAAAGTGAGACATTTTGAAATTTCATGCCAAATATTGGCTCATTTGAAATTTCATGACAGCAACACATCTCAAAAAAGTTGGGACGGGGCAATAAGAGGCTGGAAAAGTTAAATGTACAAAAAAGGAACAGCTGGAGGACCAAATTGAAACTCATTAGGTCAATTGGCAATAGGTCATTAACATGACTGGGTATAAAAAGAGCATCTTGGAGTGGCAGCGGCTCTCAGAAGTAAAGATGGGAAGAGGATCACCAATCCCCCTAATTCTGCACCAACAAATAGTGGAGCAATATCAGAAAGGAGTTCGACAGTGTAAAATTGCAAAGAGTTTGAACATATCATCATCTACAGTGCATGATATCATCAAAAGATTCAGAGAATCTGGAAGAATCTCTGTGCATAAGGGTCAAGGCTGGAAAACCATACTGGGTGCCCGTGATCTTCGGGCCCTTAGACGGCACTGCATCACATACAGGCATGATTCTGTATTGGAAATCACAAAATGGGCTCAGGAATATTTCCAGAGAACATTATCTGTGAACACAATTCACCGTGCCATCCGCCGTTGCCAGCTAAAACTCTATAGTTCAAAGAAGAAGCCGTATGTAAACATGATCCAGAAGCGCAGACGTCTTCTCTGGGCCAAGGCTCATTTAAAATGGACTGTGGCAAAGTGGAAAACTGTTCTGTGGTCAGACGAATCAAAATTTGAAGTTCTTTATGGAAATCAGGGATGCCGTGTCATTCGGACTAAAGAGGAGAAGGACGACCCAAGTTGTTATCAGCGCTCGGTTCAGAAGCCTGCATCTCTGATGGTATGGGGTTGCATTAGTGCGTGTGGCATGGGCAGCTTACACATCTGGAAAGACACCATCAATGCTGAAAGGTATATCCAGGTTCTAGAGCAACATATGCTCCCATCCAGACGACGTCTCTTTCAGGGAAGACCTTGCATTTTCCAACATGACAATGCCAAACCACATACTGCATCAATTACAGCATCATGGCTGCGTAGAAGAAGGGTGTGGGTACTGAACTGGCCAGCCTGCAGTACAGATCTTTCACCCATAGAAAACATTTGGCGCATCATAAAACGGAAGATACGACAAAAAAGACCTAAGACAGTTGAACAACTAAAATCCTACATTAGACAAGAATGGGTTAACATTCCTATCCCTAAACTTGAGCAACTTGTCTCCTCAGTCCCCAGACGTTTACAGACTGTTGTAAAGAGAAAAGGGGATGTCTCACAGTGGTAAACATGGCCTTGTCCCAACTTTTTTGAGATGTGTTGTTGTCATGAAATTTAAAATCACCTGATTTTTCTCTTTAAATGATACATTTTCTCAGTTTAAACATTTGGTATGTCATCTATGTTCTATTCTGAATAAAATATGGAATTTTGAAACTTCCACATCATTGCATTCCGTTTTTATTTACAATTTGTACTTTGTCCCAACTTTTTTGGAATCGGGGTTGTATTTTGTCGAACTCCGTCAGCCTCCACCACTGCAAACCAAAGACACATGAGATCTTTGGACCAATATATCCAATGAAGACTTGTGTAAATAAATAAATAAATAAATAAATAAGGTGTTTGGGGTATGTTAAGTGCCAGGCTTCATATTATCTTTGTTAGCAGTGCTAGCTAACTGTATTATTAGGTTGTCCGACCGACAGGTGATGAGCGTATGCTGTCATGTCTTGTCTGTCATCTGTCCGGCGTCATCCACATTTCATGAAAATTGCTTCTTCTCTGTCAATTTGTCACCAATTTTTATTCTTTTTAGCAGGAAGGTAGGTCTGGCTGGCATGCGTATAGCTTCTACCCAAATTTGCATAATTGCAATTAATAATGAAGATACGGCATAATTAAGCTCTAACAAGCAGTTTCCACACAAATTGCTTCTTCACCAATTTTGATTCTTTCTGGCATGAAGGTAGGGGTACCTAGGGTGCATATAACTTCCACCCAGATTTGCGTAATTACAATTATTAATGAAGTTATGGACTAATTTAGCCCTAATGAGCAGTTCAACAAAAATCGCTTCTTCTCAGTCAAACCTTCACCATTTTGTATTCTTTCTGGCAAATAGGTAGGTATTCCTAGGATGTACTGTATATAGCTTATATAGTTTGCAACATTTATTGCACAAAGTGGCCCAGTTTAGATCATTCCTTCTGGACTACACAGGGCTGGAGTGAGCTACACTGTCACTGACGGTCTCATTATTATTTCATGTTATCACACTACTGCTTGCCAATAGTGAGCAAATTTGAGTGCCACATCATTGGCCTCTGCCAGGTCCTTTACAGTGCAGTTGTTGTGCAGCATGCCACTTCTCAGGAGATGTTCCACAGTCTGGGGGCCCTGTCCACACTTGCAATCTGCCATATTTTTGGTATATCCCCACTTCACCATATTAGATTTGCTTCTCCCTGTGCATGCCCACAGTCTGTTCAGACTACGCTATGTTATCCATGGTTGGTTGGAATCAGGAAGGAGCTTCTTTGAGGGATTGATAGTTATATGACTATCCTCTGGAGATTTCTTGAGTCTCTCTTCCCAGAGTTTAATTTTTTTAGATGATGTACTGCAGTCCAGTGGTTGGACAGAAGATAGAAAACTTTTGCATAATTTCAAATGCTAGGATGGCAAGGGATGGTCATAAAGGGGGTGTGTTTCATCCTCTGATTGCCTAAGTCATGCTTTTTGGCTGGCTACAGGTCTTCTGATATCAGGAGGTGTGATATCAGACAATAGATAGATGATGTCAGTCTTGGTAGGCTTCATGCACCCGCTAATGCAGCAACAACTTGTGTTCAGCATAGAATCGATCTTCTTTGCATGAATTGAATGTTCCCATACTGGGTAGGCATATTCGGCAGAAGAGAAACAGAGAGCCAGAGCTGTTGATCAGATGGTCATTGGATTTGCTCCCCATTTTGAGGTACTCAGCTTTTGAAGAAGAATATTCCTGGAACTGACTTTGTACTACTAGTAGCTACATACACTCACCAGAAACACCACCATCTTCTCACTAGAAAGAAGAAGAAACCTTTATTTGGTCACATGTGCACTTCAAGCACATCACCTCTGCATTTAACCCATTTGAAACAGTGAACACACACACTCAGAGCAGTGGGCAGCCACACCAGAGCACCTGGGGAGCAGTCAGGGGTCAGGTACCTTGCTCAAGAGCACCTCAGCCCAAGGCCGTCCCACGTCAACCTAACTGCATGTCTTTGGATTGTGGGGGAAACCAGAGCACCCAGAGGAAACCCAGGCAGACACGGAGAGAACATGCAAACTCCACACAGAAAGGCCCTCGCCGGCTGCTGGGTTCGAACCTGGAACCTTCTTGCTGTGAAGCAACCATGCTAACCACTACACCACCGTGCCACCCATAGTACAACACAAATGAACACAAATGAAATAACACAATAATCAGTGTGGAAAATTGTTATTTGATTTACATGTAATGTGCCTGGCTTTGTATTGGCTAATATCAAATTAGCACCACAAGATTCTGTAACTGTACTAGCTACAAACACTCAAGAGAAACAACAATGACCCTATACCTATAATGATCTAATATCTCTATACTCATTTAATGAGCAATGTCAATATAAGATGAAAGTGCAGTTATAAGGTTTTTTTTTTCTTTTTTTTTTCCAAGTCAGAGAGTACATGGAACTAATTGCAGGTAGGAAATAAAGTTGTGAGTGGGGGAATGAAAATATGTTATACTGTACCAGGAAACCCATATGAGGCAGTGGTAGCTCAAAGGTTAATGCTCTGGGTTACTGCTCAGTAATAACCCAGAAGTCAAGGGTTCAAGCCCTAGCATTGCCAAGCTGCCACTGTTGGACCTTATTAACCCTCTCTGCTCCGGGGATAGTGTATACTGACTGAACCTGTGCTCTGATCCCAACTGCCCAGCAAATATTTACATTACATTACAGGCATTTAGCAGACACTCTTATCCAGAGCAACATACAACATGTGCAGAGCATCCTGGGGTTAGGTGCCTTGCTCAAGGGCACTTCAGCCATGCCTGCTGGTCCAGGGAATTGAACTGGTGACCTTTAGGTCCCACAGCTGCTTCTTGAACCATTAGACCATGGCTTCCCCCAGTTCACAGTGCTCTAATGTTTATGCAACAAATAAAGGCTTCTTCTTCTATTTCATTTGTCTGAGGAATCATTCAAACCAATCCTTTGGATTTGTTGCTTTACTGTGTCTTACCTTAGTTGCATAATGTTGCACAAAGAAAATCTGAAAATGCTTATTGCACTGTCAATCTGTCACTTGTATGAATGCATCTAGAGGCTACAGCTGGGCTTTCAGTGCAATCCCGATTGAAATCCACACAGAGTCATATGATTTTCTCGATGATCTCTGGACATGCAGAGACACTTCCATAGCTAGACGTTCTTGGCAATCTCTGCTGAACTTGGAACATAACTATAATACAGTACAAACTGTCACCAGTTTGTAGTGGTGAAGCAGATGCGAAATTCACCATCTTCACCAGTAGTCACAAGCCATATGTAGTGACCAAAAGGACCAAAAGAATAAGGTCTCAAGTAAAGGTGGTGGAAATGAGGTTCCACAACAGGATTGTTTTGCTGATGAGAGAATCATTGAGAGGATTGATACAAGCGACTTAAAGCATTTTGGGCAAATGACAAAATGGCCACCTGACACTTGTGGGACAGACCCAGGACCTATTGCAGATATTGTGTCTCACAGTTGGCTTGGATTGTCTAGGGATTCTAGGAGGAGCTGGAATCTGTGGCCAGGGACAGAGAAGACTGTGCTGACCTTCTCAGCCTGTTTCCACAGCAACCCTGAAATGGAAAAGGAGAATAATGAAATTAATGAATGAGTGTAGCTTCTTCAATATTGTCATGGTAGTTTAAGGATAAAAAGATGAAGTGCTGCTTAAAGTATCTTCAGTTTCAGGATAATCATGAACCATGTAATATTATCCAAATAATTTCCTTTACTCTCAGATCTTTCATTCATGTTCATACAGGCAAGTTATCCACTTTTCTTATCTAGCAGGTTATATTCACTATATTTATATAAATCTGCTATTGCTATATATATTTTCCATTATATTTTTAGCATCATTGTGCCTTCACATTGTAGATGCTAATGTGCAAAACTGGGCTTCCCTCCACAGCCACCTGTAATTATATTCTGATAAAAATAATGCATTAACAAAATATTTACAAAGAAATATGTTTATGGGTTGCCAGTGCCAAGATTTGTTAAAGCAGCAGATTATTTGGTGTTTACTTAAATCTTCCATGCAGCAGGAGACCACTGAATGATTTTTATTCATCCCCACCATTTTTTTTTTCAATTCTAGCCACTTTTTTGGATAGCCATCAAGGCTTCTGCCTGTAAGTGTGTCTTGCCAATAATTTTGACATGTGATGCTTCTCATCAGATTTTGTCCTTACAAACATCAAAATAGCACTGCTTACCTTTCTCCTTATTAAACTTTGCATGCTATTACTTACTTGTTTCTTCCGGGTCACTAATGAGCTCTAAATATGATTTAAGTATTCTAATTATATTAATCCTCAACCCCCTTCACTGCTTACCAATGAATTGAGGTCTTCCAACCCTGTGTCCGAAACCGCACACTCATTACTACTCCCTACTCCTTATATAGGGAATTACTATATAGAGGACTATATAGTGAGCGCATTGGTAAAATGAAAAAAAAAAGAAGCTTTCGGACACTAGTCCATCACACTGGTATTTACATCATTACTGTCGCACAATTAAAACATGCCAGATCAGTCATCTGGTGGGTTTTCAAAATAATAAATACATGCATGTATTTTTTATGATAAATATATATTATACTGAGCATATTTCCCACATTAATCAATACAAAGTGTCTGCATTTTCCATTTTGTTTTTAAATCAAGGCTGAATACTTCTTTGCTGCTGCCTTTTATTATATCAAATTTTAGACTTTTTGATTTCTTTCAGTGAAACTGCAATACATGATGGGATATATTGCTTTGGTTAGTGACCATCAGTTGTACACTATTTTTAATGATGCATTGTGGGATACTTTGAGTGCCCTATACAGGGTGGAAATAATCCTCATGAAGATTTCGGACAGCACTACAAAATGGCGTCCTCACTATATAGTGCCCTATATAGTAAGTAGGGAGTGATTTCGGACACAGGGAAAGTCTTCCAAGCAAGGGCTCCTTGCTATCCCAAGGACAAAGCTGACATGAAAGTGGAGCTGTGCATTTGCTGTTCTTGCCTAGATACTTAAAAAAAAAAGGATCCCCTGTGACATTAGGTTATCAGACTCACTGACACTTTGCTCATCTTGCTTTTAATAGTGTTTAGAACTAGCATAATTTATAATAACTGTACATGCTTTATATGTCCTGTATTTAGTAAGAGATATGAAGGAAGGTGGGTTATCTAGTTGATTCAACCATCATTGGGTCATATTTTATGTCTTATATGAGGTTATTTTGTCTATTTGTCTGGTGCCTGATTTAAAATGATCTTCTTCTTCTTCCTTGTCCAGCACTGTTGCCAGGTTTGGGTCCACGTGGACTCTATTGAGCCACATGTCCTATGAATTGGAGCATAGTTTTACACCAGATTCCTGTCCTGCCACAACTATCCCATTTCTGGGCTTGGGAAACACCCATTCATACCTATAGACAACTTACTGTAGAATAACCACTTAACCTAACTGCATGTCTTTGGACCATGGGGGGAACCAGAGCACCCAAAGAAAACCCACGCAGACACAGAGAGAACATGCAAACTACACACAGAAATTTCCCCGTCGGCCACTGTGCTCGAACCCAGAACTTTCTTGCTGTGAGACAACAGTGTGCTACACCACCATGCTGCCCACCTTACTTAATAAGATCATTATTGAAAATAACAATGTTTAATTTGCTGAAAATTAATAGGACTCTTTTATCCACATTATGGCAAGTAAGAAAGTAAATAAATAAATAAATAAATAAATAAGAAGGTACATCCTTAAATATCTCCAGTGAGCCACATACCACACTGAGTCCTGGGTCTCTGAAGTCTGACCTCATTAGTGGGAAGTTGAGGCTGCTTTAAAGGCAGCTTTAATTTGACTGGAAGGCTTACAGAGGGGATCATAATGATGGCTATGGCTGAATTATGGGATCCAGACCAGAGCTCAGTGTCACTCCAATAGGGGTCCAAGGACAGTGTAAGGTGATGAGAGCAAGATCTAAAGAAAGAAACAAGGCTTCAGCAGCCTAATAAAGTATCAAGTTAATTGACATTTGAGGGAAAATATCACACATTTGTTTTATGATTTTTTTTATGATGCTTCTCCTGGGCTGTCATGAAAAATCCTTTCAATTAAAATAAATTCATTTTATCCATAAAATATGGCAATATAATTTCCTTTCTTTCCCCCTCCCCACAGATTATTATCCTTTTTTTAATTCTTCATTTTTAGGCTTAATTTCTCATCAATGAAACATTAACTCAGACCTACATTAGCAGTAATAGCTTTTTCTTAAGTTTTTAAAATTTAAATAAGAGACTGGGTGTCATTATTCCTTTGTATTTTCTCATTTTCTCATAAGCTTCCCTGGTAAAAGGAATTATCTCCTGTGCATTGTCACATGAATATAAAGCAGAAGAATACAATGTGCACACATTATGTAATCATGTTTTGTTGAAAGCTTGTAAGCAATTATGTTTACAGTGAGTTCACCCATGTACTTTTTAATTTAAAAAAAAATGGCTGCTGTCTTTAAATAGTAGCTCTAAAACACGAGGACACTGAAGGAGTTTATTTAAGGTTTAAATATCTCAAGTATCTTCTATTGAAACAAATGACTCCCATAATGTCATGATCCACCCCGGACTTCCACTCTGGAGATTTAGACTATGTTCAGACTGCACCCTGAAACAACCTATATCCGATTTTTTTGCCCATATGCGACCTGTATCCGATTTGTTATTGACAATCTGAACGACACAGATCCGATTTTTTCACATGCGACCCAGGCCGCTTGGATATGTGGTCCTAAATCCGATGCATATCCGATATTTTCACATGCGACTGCAGTCTGACCGGACAGGTCGCATTCATGCGACCTATACGTCATCAACAAGAGACAAACGTCACTATTCTGCATTGGCTAATCCCACCTCTTTGGTGGAAAACAACAACATTTGTACAGTTTTCAGAATTTTAAATAGACTTTTATAGAATTGATCAAGCTAATGGTGGATTTGGTAGGGACCTGGATGTTTATCTGTTAGCCTGATTAAATAAAACAGTTTCTATAACTGATTTATAACTTAAACCATCCTGTATTACAAGATTATAAGATTGTTCTAAAAATTTCCAGTAATTTGACACCTTCGGTCTCATTAGTCTGCTGTTAATCAGATTATTGTGTGAGTTCCGCTGCTGCCACAAAAACCACATCGCCAGGTCTTGCCTCATCTCCATAGCAAACTGCACTGGTGTTTATGCACCTTGAGCCAGCGCTGAGAGAAGTTGCAGAATCCAGCTGGCTATAAACAATCTAAATAAATATTTATAAAAATGTAGAAAAAGTTTATTAATATGACGAAATAAATATGTGCAAATTATTAAGCCTGAATTAAGAGTTTGGTAATACAGTGGCCGTATCCCAAATGACTGCCTACTGAAGCTCGAGTGCACTATATAGAGTTTAAAAATCCATTACTTCCTAGTAACATGTAGTGCACTTATATAGAAATTAGAGAGACATTTAGGAGTCAACCCTCGTTACCAGGCTACACGTTTTCATTTCAGTTCAGAAACAAAAACACACACGAGACCTCACACTTTAACACTAACCAGATAATTAAACAAACAAACAAAAAAAAGAAATCATTAAACATGAAGAGTGCGCTTTTTTTTTTGTTTACGTATTACGTAGATGTGCTTATTACTGTACGTGTCAATTTGCGCATGCGGGACACTTTTGGGTCGTTTTCCGTTCATATTGGAGATCACATACAAGTCTCATATAATTGGTAATGTGAACGGCCTAACAAAAAAATCGGATTTCACAACAAATCAGATATGGGTCGTTTCAAGTTGCAGTCGGAACGTAGTGTTACTATCTCCCAGTTCGGCACAATCCAGATCTGGGACGAGACTTCCATCTTGCTGGCATTCACTTCCTGGTCTGCTCTGCTGTGTATAAATAGGCCTTTCTCAGAAGAAGATTTTGCCAGAACATCTTGTCTGTTTCTCATGTTGTCTCTGTGCCATTTTTTTCTTCCTGTTTTTTTGCTCTGTTTTGCCTAGTCTTAGCCACAGTTTTTTGCACTCACATTTTGTCAGTTTTTCATGTTTTTTTGCACTAAATTTTTTTTGTCTTCAGTTTTTGTCAGAACTATTTTTCATGTTTTTTTTTTTCATATTAGCACGTTGTCTTTGTCTACCTCATTGTTGTCTGGATTATTTTAGCTATTTTTGTTTGTTGACTCTTTTTGGACTTTAATTAAATAATTTTTTATTCATTGGATTTTCTGGTTTGTGTTCTGCTTTTGGATCCTAACTCACCACATCTCACCACCCTTAACAGTATGTTCTGGCCAACATGGATCCAGCTGAACTTGACCATCTGAGAACAGCTATGCAGCAGCAAGGAGCCCTCCTCGGGACCCACCAACAGGAACTCCGGCAGATCACTCAGAACTTGGCCACCCTGTCCGACTCACTCAACCTCCTAGCCACACAACTCCAGCACTCCCAAACTGTGCCTACCCCTGCCCAGCCGTCTCTTTCTTCGCCTCCCACCACTGCCACTCTCCATGAACCAAGACTCCCTTTGCCTCGGCCCTACAGTGGAGAACCAGGTACCTGCAGGTCTTTTTTGTCACAATGTTCGCTGATCTTGGAGCTTCAACCTCTGGCTTTCCCCACAGAATGCTCCTGGGTAGCCTATACCATCACGCTCCTCACCAGCAAGGCCAGGGAATGGGGGATGGCAGTCTGGGATGCCGACGTGCCCTGTTACAGCTTCAAGGAATTCTCTGAGGAAATGAGGTGAACATTCGATTGCTCTCTGTCTGGCCGGGAGGCGGCAAGAGAGCTCTTGGAGCTGTGGCAGGGGTCCCGATCTAGCTTGGATTATGCTATCAAGTTCCAGACATTAGCAGCGTCATGTGGTTGGAGCGAAAGTGCCCTGGTCGATGCATTTCTACATGGCTTATCCGACGCCATCAAGGATGAACTCATCTCGTGGGAACTGCCGTCGGACCTCTCCAGCCTGATGGACTTTGCCAATCGTATTGACGTGCGGGTCCAACAATTGAGGAGAGAGAGGAGTCGCCACAACTTCAAACCCTCTCCACCACCCGCCTCATCCGTCGAACCCATGCAGGTAGATCGGGTATGGATGTCAGCGGAGGAACGACTGTGCCGACAAAGCACGGGGGCTTGTTTCTACTGCGGTCAGCAGGGATATATCTGCCGAGCCTGTCCACTAAAAGGATGAGCCCACCAGTGAATCAAGGGGCCCTGGTGGGCGACGCTCAGAACCACTCCCCTGCTGACCAACCATTGCTCCCTGTCATTACTCTCCACAATTGGCATCGCCATCTTCAGGCGCTCATCGACTCGGGGTGGACAGGAACCTGATCTGCTCTGCCACTGCCAAGGATCTTGGAATCCCGTTACTCACCCTTGAGGTCCCTCTCACCATCCTGACACTCAATGCCACTGGCTTAACCACCATCCCTTGCCTCACCACCCTGCTCACCCTAAGGATTTCAGGCAATCACTCCAAAACTATACAACTTCATGTCATGAACAACCCTCACATTCCCGTTATTCTTGGATTACCCTGGTTGATGTAGCACAACCTCCACTTAAACTGGACTGACCACACCATCTTAGGCTGGAGTCCTTCCTGCCTGGCCTCCTGCCTGAACTCCACTCTGCCTCCCGCTAAACCACCTCAGCCCTCAGCCAGCGAGTTTCCCAACCTTTCTCATGTGCCTCCGGAATATCTGGACCTCAAGCCTGTTTTCAGTAAGACCCGAGCAGTGTCCCTTCCCCTTCATAGGCCCTATGACTGTGGTATCGACCTCCTGCCAGGAACAGCGCCACCTAGGGGATGCCTCTACTCTCTCTTTCCCCCACCGAGAGACAAGCCATGGAGAAATACATCACTGAGTCTCTGGCAGCTGGGATTATCCACCCTTCCTCCTCCCCAGCAGGGGTGGGATTGTATTTCTTCTCCATGAAGAAGAAGTCACTCCACCCCTGCATTGACTATTGGTCTCAATGCCATCACAGTCAAGAACCGCTACCCACTACTGCTCATGACTACAGCCTTCGAACTACTCCAGGGAGCTAAGGTGTTCACTAAACTGGACTTGCGCAACACCTATCACCTAGTTAGGATCAGGGAAAGGGACAAGTGGAAGATGGCCTTCAACACCACCACAGGCCACTACAAGTACCTCGTAGTCCCTTTCGGCCTGACTAACATGCCCGCGGTATTCCAGGTGTTGGTTAATGATGTCTTTGGGGACTTTCTTAACACCTTTTTGTCTTTGTTTACCTGAACAATATCTTGATTTTCTCTTGCTTCCTGGAGGAACATCGGGGTCACGTCCAGCAGATTCTTCAATGCCTGCTGGAGAATAAGCTATTTGTTAAGGCAGAGAAGAGCAAGTTCCACCAACACTCAAAAAAAAACATTGGATTTACTTAACCGAGTTATGGCAACCGGTCCCACGAAACTGTGTTAATTTAGATGTATTGAATACAGTTATGTTGAGTTATTCAAAACATACCTGTATTCAATACATCTAAATTAACACAGTTTTGTGGGACCGGGTGCCATAACTTGGTTAAGTAAATCCAATGTTTTATTTTTTTGAGTGAAGGCTCTGTCTCATTCCTGGGGTTCATCATTTCACCAGCCAAGATCCAGGTCGACCCCCTCAAGCTGGAGGCAGTCGCTGACTGGCCCACCCCATCTTTGAGACAAGAGCTCCAGCACTTCCTGGGGTTCACCAACTTTTACAGGTGTTTCATCCGCAACTTCAGCAGGGTGCTGGACCTCTCTCAGCCCTGATCTCGACCAAGACAAAGTTCAAGTGGGGGGAGGAAGCAGAGAAAGCCTTTTCCAGTCTCAAACACAGGGTTACCATAGCACCCATTCTCACCATACCCAATTCTACCAAGCAGTTTATCATTGAGGTCGATGTCTCTGAGTCAGGGGTTGGAGCCATCCTATCCCAGAGGGCCAACGACAGCAAGGTCTACCCATGCTCCTTCTCCCACTGGCTATCCCCAGCTGAACGAAACTACAACATCGGTGACCGAGAATTACTGGCCATGAAACTAGTCTTGGAGGAGTGGAGGCACTGGCTCAAGGGGTCAGATCTCCCCTTCCTAGTCTGGACCGACCATAAAAACCTGGAGTACCTCAAGTCTGCTGAATAACTCAACTCCTGTCAAGCCCGTTGGTCTCTCTTCTTCTCTCGGTTTAACTTCACGCTCTCCTACTGCCAGGCTCCAAGAACGGCAAACCCGACACCCTGTCCAGGATGTTCTCTTCCCACCAAGAGGAGTCCAAGCCACCCAAGACTATCCTTCCTCCATGCTGCCTGGTGGGAGCCACTATTCTAGAAGTTGAGATGCTCGTGCATTGTGGTGTTGCGCAAGACCCCTTCCTACTCCGCATCGACCTTGGTCTCACATAGCCCTGGACTTCTTCACAGGACTCCCCAACTCAGGTGGCAATACATGCATCCTCACTGTCATTGACTGTTTTTCTAAATCAAATCAAATCAAATCAAATCAAGTTTATTTGTACAGCGCTTTTAACAATAAACATTGTCGCAAAGCAGCTTTACAGAATTTGAACGACTTAAAACATGAGCTAATTTTATCCCTAATCTATCCCCAATGAGCAAGCCTGTGGCGACGGTGGCAAGGAAAAACTCCCTCAGACGACATGAGGAAGAAACCTCGAGAGGAACCAGACTCAAAAGGGAACCCATCCTCATTTGGGCAACAACAGACAGCCTGACTATAATATTAACAGTTTTAACAGATATAACCCTCAACTGTCCTCATGGTGCTGTCCTTCACAGGAGTGGGGCGATAAAACTCCGACCAGACACAGGGCACCAGGATGGATCAAGCAGGTCCGAGGGGCAGAAGAGGCCAGCATCTCAATCCCAGGATCAACATGTAACTCAAACATCATGAGTTACAAAGGATCAACATGTAACTGTTTTTCTAAGACCATCCATTTTATTCCTCTGCCCAAGCTCCCCTCAGCCAGAGACTGCAGAACTACTCCTCCACCACATTTTCCGTCTACATGGTCTGCCTACCGACATAGTTTCTGACCAGGGTCCTCAGTTCACTGCACAGTTCTGGAGAGCCTTCTGCAAACTCATCGGAGCCACCTGTAGTCTCTCCTCAGGCTTCCACCCACAGACCGATGGCCACATAGAATGGGCTAACCAGGCTTTGGAGGTTGCACTCAGGTGCATGGCATCCAGGGATGCCAGTTCTTGGAGAAAGTTCCTACCCTGGATCAAATGTGCACATAACACTCTCCCTTCCTCTGCCACAGGTCTCTCTCTGTTCCAGTGCTCACTAGGGTACCAACCACCACTGTTCCCCAGCCAGGAGGAGGTCACTGTACCATCAGCCCAGGCCTTTATACACCACTGCAGGAGAACGTGGGCATTGGCCTGGAGAAGACTCATTCGCGCTTCACTCGCATCCAAGAAGCAGGCCAACAAATGTCGCTCCAAGGCCTACTGCACATATGTCAGAGTCAAGGCCCGCGGGCCAGATCTGGCCCCTGAGAGGGTTTTCTATGGCCCCCGGGATGATATTGATTTATTATTAGAACCAGCCCGCAGTCCGTGTTTTACATGCACCAATACTACATTTCCCATAATGCAATGATGGCGTAGGCCTACCGAGCGGGAGCATGGAGAGTGTGAGGCGGCTTCATTTCATTCATCAGCATTCATTATCATAACAGCAAAAGTCAACTTTCAGATACCCATCAAATATGGCAAAACGGAAGGTGGACACTGAAAACCAGGGGTTTCAAACAAGGTGGGAGTCGGATTACATGTTCACGGAGGTAGCTGGAAAACCTGTGTGTCTTCTGTGTGGAGAAAGTGTGGCGGTAATGAAAGAGTATAATCTGAGACGGCATCATGAAACAAAACACGCGGACAAAGACAAGAATATGGACATGGAACAAAGGCTACAGAAGATGAAAGAATTAAAACAAGGTCTTAAATCTTGGCAGGCTCTGTTCACAAAAGCCAAATCACAAAGCAAGGCTGCTGTCAAGGCCAGTTTTATCGTGGCAGAAGAGATCGCTAAATCAGCCCGGCCATTTACAGAGGGGGATTTTATCAAAAACTGTATGCTTAAAGTTTGTGACGCAGTTTGCCCAGATAAAAGGCAACTCTTTTTAAATGTGAGCCTGAGCAGAAACACCGTTGCTGAGCATGCAGACCAGCTGTCCATCAATCTAAAAGAGCAACTTGTGAAAAAGGCAAAATATTTCATTGCATATTCCCTGGCTGTGGATGAGAGCACCGACACTTCTGACATTGCACAGTTGTCAATTTTCATCCTCGGAGTGGACTCCAGCCTGAGCGTGACAGAGGAGCTTTTGGCGTTACGTCCTATGCATGGCACAACTACAGGACATGATCTGTATGAAGAGGTGTCAAGATGTGTAAATGAGATGGAGCTGCCTTGGGAAAAACTTGTGGGTTTGACAACAGACGGAGCACCTGCAATGTGTGGACACAGGAGTGGACTGGTGGCGAGGATACGGGAGATGATGCAGGAGGAAAATGTCACAGGTGAGCTGACAGCTTATCATTGTATCATACACCAGGAGTCGTTGTGTGGTAAAGCCTTGAAAATGGAACATGTAATGAGCACCATCACGCACACAGTTAACTTTATCAGAGCCAAAGGTTTAAATCACCGCCAGTTCAAAGCATTTCTGAGCAAGTTAGAAATGGAGCATGGTGATTTGCCCTTTCACACTGAGGTGCGATGGCTAAGCCAGGGAAAGGTGCTGCAAAGATGTTTCGAGCTGTGTGAGGAGATTTGTCTGTTCTTAGAAAGCAAAGGGAAAGACAAAACACAACTCCGAGATGAAACGTTTCTGTGTGAAATGGCTTTTCTCTGTGATATCACGAGTCATCTGAATGCAATGAACCTGCAGCTGCAGGGTCGGGGTCATGTCATCTCTGATATGTACAGTACAGTGAAGGCGTTTAAAATCAAACTGACTCTGTGGGAGGCACAGATGCAGAAAGAAAACTTGAGCCACTTTCCTAGCTGCCAGACCATGAAAGAGAAGCTCTCTACCAGTGTGTTCCCGAGTGCACAGTTTGCCGATCTAATAAGTGTACTTGCCGCTGACTTCCGACTCCGATTTGCTGACTTTGAAGCACAAAAAAGCAGGTTTGAACTGCTCAGTAATCCATTTGCAGTTGACGTGGAAAGCTCACCACCAAACCTCCAAATGGAGTTGATGGAGCTCCAATGCAGTGACGAACTGAAGGCAAAATATGCGGCAGTGGGTGCTGCGGAGTTTGCCCGTTTCCTCCCCGACACAATGCCCCAGCTGTGCATCCAAGCTGCTCAAACGCTCTCCATGTTTGGCAGCACATACCTGTGTGAACAACTGTTTTCTTTGATGAAACTGAACAAAACATCACACAGAAGTCGACTTACTGATGAACACCTTCACTCAATCCTGAGGATTTCCTCAGCTCAGAGCCTGACCCCGAACATTGATGAACTTGTACAAAAGATGAGACACCACCAAGTATCAGCCTCAGCCTCAAACAAGTGAACATTACTGTGCAATAACATATTTAGAGTTTTTACTCAGTTAAAGTTAAAAAGTTAAAGTTAAATATTTTTCACAGCACATGTGACTTTTCTTTGAAGAAAGTGTTGTTTTTCTCTTATTTTATTGTATTTCAATCCAATTGTATTTTAAAAATATTTCAGTTGAGTGACTGATAGAAAATTGCTGATATTATTTATTTCTTTGAAGTACTGTAAATGTAGCCTACTTTTGCCATTTCCCTGAGGAAATATACTGATGGTGCCTTGAATAATACCGCTTCATTCATTTAATGTGCATGTTATGGGGATTTTTATATAAAGGAAGTTTGTCTTTTGTGCCTATTGAAAATTAAAAATTACTGACAGAGCCATAAGAAAATAGTGCTTTATTTATCCAATCATATAGTAATATACTTTGTATTTGTTAGGTTTTCAGTAGGTTCAATTAGGTTCACTATGTGTGGTCATTTTAATTTTTGTCAATGAACATTCGATCAGTCTGGCCCTCGGCTTGTAGCTATTTTTTTTTCATTTGGCCCCCTGTCCATTTGACTTTGACACCCCTGGCCTACTGAGTGGGTCAACGAGTTATGCTCTCCACATGCCACCTGTCACTTAGGACCATCTCTCGGGATCCTTCCTCATCAAGAAGGTAATCAACCCATGTTCTGTTAGGCTGGCATTACCGCTTACCATGTGACATGTTCACCCCACCTTTCATGTATCACAGCTTAAACCTCTGGTTTCCAGTCCTTTGGTTTCATGTCCCTATTTTTATGAACAGTATTTGGAATAAACCATGAGGTTAGGTGGTTGATTTTATGTAGTACTAACCACAATTAACTCAAATGGTTAACTTTTCCCAAAACTGTAATCTACATTCCTGCTCCATCCTCTCTACCTCTGGACATTTACCTCTCCCTGGGGGAGATCTCTAGGTCTCCTTCACCCAGTGCAAAGAACCAAGGGGTCATGTTTGACAAACTCTCCTCCTCAGCAAACATTGTTGCAGTGACCTGGACATGTAGATTCCTCCTCTACAACATCCAAAGGATTTGCCCTTTTCTTACCACCTACTCTACTCAGCTCCTGGTCCAAGTGCTGATCCTCTCCTGCTTGGACTACTGCAACTATCTCCTTGTTGGCCATCCAGCTTCTGCCATCAGACCCCCGCAGCTCATCCAGAATGCTGTAGCTTGCCTGGTCTACAACCTCCCTCATTCTTCCCATGTCACCCATCTGCTTGCTAACCTGCTCTGGCTACCTATCGCAGCTCACATCAAATTTAAGACATTGATGCTAGCTTACCAGGCTGTCAAGGGGTTAGGGCCAGCATACCTCCAGAGTCTGATCTGCCCCTATACGCCAGCCAGATCCCTGCACTTTGCTACTATTTGTCACCTGGCCCCTCCTCCTCTCTGCTCCTATCCAGCCTGCTCAAGACTGCTGTCTGTCCTGGTTCCGCGTTGGTGGAATGACCTTCCCATTGAGGTCAGGGCTGCTGGCTCCCTGACCACCTTCAAGCACAGACTGAAGACTCTCCTTCAGGCTGCACCTCTCCCCTGCTTCCTTGCCCACTGTGTAATTATGTTTTGATCTAGATCAACCCAGGCTGCATATTGTCTAGCCTGGGGTTAACCGTTTTGAGTTCTCTATTTAGTTGTACTTTATGGTTGGTTTGTTTCCTTGGCTGTTTGAGTATTGGCATTTCAACAGTATATTACACTAGGTATTGTCACTTGTTCAGTTAGCAGTAGAACTTTCTTGTCTAGAATTTCAGCACTTCATGTATCTGACTTTTGCACTCATTGTACGTTGCTCTGGATAAGAGAATCTGCTGAATGCCATGTAATGTAAAACTTCTTCTATTCCTTCCCTATAACAGTCTTTCATCAGTTTCAATGTAGTTACTGAAAAATGTCATGGTTGTTCCAGATGAATATGCTCTTACAATCCTGATTAAAAAAAAAAAAAGTTGGGGTGCTGTGTAAAATGTAAATAAAACCAGAATGCAAAGATCTGCAAATCCTTTAAGACCTACGTATATGCTATTGAATTCAATCCAAGCACATAATATTCAATGTTCAAACTAATAAATTTAGTTTTTTTGTAAATATACACTCATTCTGAATTTGATGCCTGCAACATCTTCCACAAACATTGGGATAGATGCATGTTCACCATTGTACTGTATAGCATCACCTTTTCTTTTAACAACTCTCAGTAAATCTTTGGAAACTGAGGACATTAATTGTTGAAGTTGATTGTGAAATATTTTCCCATTCTTGCTTAATATAAAACTCCAGTTGCTCAACAGTTTGGGGTCTCAGTTGCTGTATTTTGCACTTCATAATGAACCACATATTTTCAACGGGAGGCAGGCAGACCAGTTTAGTATGGAATCAATTTTGTGCCAAAATGTTCATACAATACTTTTGAAATATCAAACAAAAACGACAAATCAAAATACAAAAAAAAAGTCAATTTTTTTAGACTGGCAAACAAATTATTCGTATAATCGTGCAAAATATCAGTCTATTACTCTTCAGAAACCTTTTATTTTTGTTCCGCATCTTTCCATTGACGGTAAACAAGGATCGAGTGGACTTCAGTGGCGACTATGATATTCAACAAAGTGTAAATTCAATATCATAGTCGCCACTGAAGTCCACTCGATCCTTGTTTACCATCAATGGATCGGTCACTCGTCAAACAGTCTGCCAAAATCCGAGTAGGAAATGGCCGCAACAGCCTCCGGGGGAATGGCTGAGCGTAGCTGTCAGTCAAACACAAGTTACCCAATGGGAATGCATTCCTGGACAGCCCACCCACACGTGAAGTTTGTGCCAAAACTGCAAGCAAAAAGTCAGGGAGCGCAAACAAGAAAGCTGGAATCGCAACCAAAATAAATTACGTCAAACAAAACTGAGAAAGACGCGGAACAAAAATAAAAGGTTTCTGAAGAGTAATAGACTGATATTTTGCACAATTACACAAATAATTTGTTTGCCAGTCTAAAAAAAATTGACTTTTTTTGTTTTTTTGTATTTTGATTTGTCGTTTTTGTTTGATATTTCAAAAGTATTGCATGAACATTTTGGCACAAAATTGATTCCATAGTTTAGCACCTGCACTCTTTTACTATGATTCCATGCTGTTGTAACATGTGCAGAATGTGGGTTGGCATTATCTTGTTGGAATAAGCAGGGGTGTTCCTGAAAAAAAAAAAAAAAGTCATCTGGATGGCAGCATATGTTGCTCCAAAACCTTACCTTGTTTCTTTCAGCATTAATGTTGAGGAAGTGATAAGATGTACAAGTTACCCATGCCATGGGCAGTAACACACCCCCATATCATCATCGATGCTGGCTTTTGAACTTTGCACTGGGAACAATCTAGATGGTCCTTCTATTTAGCCCAGAGAAGGTAACATCCATGATTTAAAAAAAAAAAAAAGACTCGTTAAACCACAGCATACTTTTCCACTTTGTCTCAGTCCATCTCAGACCCGGAGAATTCAGCAGCATTTCTGAATGTTGAAATATGGCTTTAGCCATATTCATAAACATGGTAGATGTTTATTGACAATGGATTTCCAAACTGTTCCTGAACCCATGTACTGTAGTAATAGCCTTTACACAATCATGTCAGGTTTTTAATGCAGTGCACCCTGAGGAATTAAAGGTCATGGGCATTGAATGTTGGTTTTCTGCCTTGCCCCTTATGTGCAGATATTTCTTTGGAATCTCTGAATCTTGTGATGTTATGGTTTGTTGATGGTTACCTGTGTAACTTCCTTGCAATTATATTACTTTACATTACATTACATTACAGGCAATTAGCAGATGCTCTTATCCAAAGCGACGTACGACATACCCAGAACAGCCTGGGGAGCCGTTGGGGGTTAGGTGCCTTGCTCAAGGGCACTTCAGTCATTTCTCCTGGTCCAGGGATTTGAAGTGGTGACCTTTTGGTCTCAAAGCTGCTTCTCTAACCATTCGGCCATGGCTTCCCCATATATGTTGAGAAAGGTTGTTCTTTAACTGTTAGACTATTTGCCTGTGCAATAAAGTGGTGAACCTCACCCCATCCTTGCTTGTGAATGACAGCCTTTCCAATTAACAGTTCACCTGTTTACCTGTAGAATGTTACAAACAGCTGTTTCTTGAGCATTCCACATATTTCCCAGTCTTTTTTTCACCCCATCCCAACTTTTTTTGGGACATGCTACAGGTATCAAATTCAGAATGAGTGAAGTTTATCAATTCAGACATTAAATATCATACTGTATCCTTGTATCATCATCTTCTTTCTGCTGCTCCCGTTAGGGGTCATCACAGTGGATCTGTTCCATATATTTGATTTAGCATAGGTTTTACATCAGATGCCTCTCCTGACACAACCCTCCCCAGACTTGGGACTGGCACTAAGTATGCACTGGCTTGTGCAACCCCAGTGGCTGGGAATTTTACCTAACCTACATGTCTTTGAACTGTGGGGGAAACCAGAGCACCCGGAGGAAACCCATGCAGACAACATGTAAACTACACACAAAAAGGCCTCCATCAATAGTTAGGTCTGAACCTGGAACCTTCTTACTATGAGGTAACAGTGCTAACCACTGCACCACTAGGCCACCCATCATAGCTTTGTATTGTTTTCAACTGAATATAGGTTGAAAAGGATGTGCAACTCATTGCATTCTGTTTATATTTACATTTTACACAGTGTCCTATTTTTTTATATTTTATTTTTTTTAGATTCCGGGCTGTGCAAATAACTAACTAAGAAGTGAAGATTCTAATGGGATATATTTGAACAATGAGCCAAGTACATTGAAAAGACTGCAAAAGAATAAGTTTCTTATGTGAAGTGATGCTTATTGCAGAAGATCATTTCATACCAATTTCTTGCAGAGTGCTTCTCTTATTAATTTGAACTGGACCTTATGCTTGTTAAGGCTCTCCAGTGCTTTATCTGTATCTGCCAAGCAAAGCTCCATTTCTCATTTTCTGATAACGACACAGAAAAAAGTCCAACCCTGACTGACACAAACTTTAAAAAAGCTGAATCTACAATAACAGTGAGAGTTCATTCTCTTTGATAACAAAAAGAAAAAAAGAAGAAGAAAAAAGAAAAGAAAATCCTTCCTGTAACAGACATGAACAATGAAAGTAACAGAGAAGGAATTTGCTCAGGAGTGCGCCTGTTGAGCTGGGTCAACATGATTGTGATTGGAAAAAAAAAAAACCTTTAACTAAAGTTCCATCACTCAGCGGCATAATCTGTACATTTGTGCTCATCTCTGCCTACAATGATGCAGCCGGTGCTCCTGCTGCTCACGTTCTTCTTATCTGTGTCCTTACAGCCAGCCCAATCCATCCAGATTATCCCCAACCTTGGCCTTAATGGATGACCTTTAAATGATCTCAATCATATTCTTGTTTTTCTCTATTGTGTAAAAAACAAAAAGCAATAATCTGAAATGACTGAAATATTATAATTGGATTACACATAATTTTGGTATCAGGCATATGATCTCAGGCTGGGGTCAATGTTGTAAACTAAAAATGCTGAATAATCATGAACGTGCTGAAAATGTTCTTCAAAAATAAATGAATAAATGATCATTGTACTATAGATTGCATTATAATAATTCTCATCTCATTATCTCTAACCGCTTTATCCTGTTCTACAGGGTCACAAGCAAGTTGGAGCCTATCCCAGCTGACTACGGACTAAAGGCGGGGTACACCCTGGACAAGTCGCCAGGTCATCACAGGGGTGACACATAGACAACCATTCACACTCACATTCACACCTACGGTCAATTTAGAGTCACCAGTTAACCTAACCTGCATGTCTTTGGACTGTGGGGGAAACCGGAGCACCCACTATAATAATGTTATCTAAATATGGATTTACAATCCTTTTGTTTAGCGATTCCTCTCTAACTTCTGCATTAAAGAATACATGAAGACCATATGAGTATATATGTAACAATTTTATTTTGTTTTGTTTTTTTGTGAAGGCTGCTGTTCAGAACACATCTAAAGCTTAAATGACAGACTGTAAAGAAAACCCATCCATCCATTATCTGTAGCTGCTTATCCTGTACAGGGTCACAGGCAAGCTGCAGCCTATCCCAGCTGACTATGGGCGAGAGGCGGGGTACACCCTGGACAAGTCGCCAGGTTATCACAGGGCCGACACATAGAGACAAACAACCATTCACACTCACACCAGCAGTCAAATTAGAGCCACCAATTAGCCTAACCCGCATGCCTTTGGACTGTGAGCGAAACTGGAGCACATGGAGGAAACCCATGCAGACACAGGAAGAACATGCAAACTCCACACAGAAAGGCCCTCGCCAGCCACTGGGCTCAAACCCAGGACTTTCTTGCTGTGAGGTGACAGTGCTAACCACTATACCACTGTGCCGCCCCTATAAAGAAAACCATCCTTCAATATGTTAAGTATGAAAAAAGTCGTCACTTTATTTATATAGCGCTTTAAACAACAGACATTGCCACAAAGCATATTTACAGAAAAAATAAAGACTTTAAACGTATGACCTAATTTTATCCTAAGAAATTTATTTATCCCTGATAAGCAAGCCTGTGGTGATGGTGGCAAGGAAAAACTCTCTCAGACAACATGAGGAAAAAACTTTGAGAGGAACCAGACTCAAAAGGGAACCCATCCTCATTTGGGTGAGAACAGATTGTGCGATTATACACTACCGTTCAAATGTTTGGGGTCACTTTGAAATTTCTTTATTTTTGAAAGAAAAGCACTGTTCTTTTCAATGAAGATCACTTTAAACTAATCAGAAATACACTCTATACATTGCTAATGTGGTAAATGACTATTCTAGCTAAATTCTACTAAATGTCTGGTTTTTGGTGCAATATCTACATAGGTGTATAGAGGCCCATTTCCAGCAACTATCACTCCAGTGTTCTAATGGTACAGTGTGTTTGCTCATTGCCTCAGAAGGCTAATGGATGATTAGAAAACCCTTGTACAATAATGTTAGCACAGCTGAAAACAGTTTAGCTCTTTAGAGAAGCTATAAAACTGACCTTCCTTTGAGCAGATTGAGTTTCTGGAGCATCTGTGGGGTCGATTAAATGCTCAAAATGGCCAGAAAAATGTCTTGACTATATTTTCTATTCATTTTACAACTTATGGTGGTAAATAAAAGTGTGGCTTTTCATGGAAAATACAAAATTGTCTGGGTGACCCCAAACTTTTGAACGTTAGTGTAATTAATTTGCTTCTATAACTGTGTCCTGTAGAATCAGAAAGTACAACCTTGTAACCAGGAAATACATTATAGTTTTAACATGAAGTCTATTTTTTGAAGTTATCAACCATTCACTGATGCAAGATTGCTCATGAGAACTGCAGTCCAAAAGTTATCATGTCAACTGTGTTAGGGTGAGTGGAGGTATGGTGAAGTTTGGATCCAAAAGCAGAACACAGACAGTAATCCAATAAGTAAGATGATTTAATACAGGGAAGAAAGGGCATGGCAAAAGGTAAACAAACAGGACAAAAAACAAATGGCAAAAATGTCCAGGCAAAATGAAAACAAACAGCTTGACAAAAACATGAGACAGGCAAAGACAAAAACGCTAGTGCAAAAAGTCCTGAACAAGAAAAGACCCTTAGTGCAAAAACCCATAAACCAGAAATAACCCTTAGTGCAAAAAAAACCATGAACCAGAAAAACACTAGTGCAAAAACCATGAACAAGAGAAAATCGCTAGAGAGAAAAACCATGAGAAGTAAGAGAGGCACAGAAACGGCTAGCGTAGCAAAACGAGCCATTCTGGCAAAGTCAGTGTCTGAGAACGGTGTTTATATATGCAGCGGTGAAAACCAGGATGTGAGTTCAAGTGAGATGGAATTCCCGTCCCGGACCCGGATCAGCTCTGGCATGGGCGATCTGTAATCTCCGGAGTGGATGTCCGAGACGGAGCATGACAACTGTAGTCCTCAGCCATCATAGCAAAACTGTAACTGTCCAGAGCCATCTTCCAAGTGTGTCCTTTCAACTGTCCATATGGAACCATCCTCCACAGGAGTGATGAGATGAGACTCCAGCCAGATGTAGGGCATCAGGATGGATCAGGCAGGTCCGAAGAGCAGGAGAGGTCAGCATCACTGGTGTCTCAGGATCGACATGTAACTTGGCAAAGAGAGACAGATAGAGGGAGAGATGGGTGGAACACAGGTTGTTAGGTAAGCCCAGTGTCACCTAATGGGTAAGAACAGTATACATTTTTGCACTGAGTGCAAGCAGGGACTATGGCAAAACTAACTATGACAGCATAACTAAAAGGGAGAGACAGAAGGTAATACAGACATGAGGGAGCCCTGGGACATAAAGCAGCCAGCCACTGCACCGTCAACAAACGCAAGTGAACGTGTGAGAGTCGGGGCGACAGCATCCATACATCCCAGTTTACCAAAATACTCTATGCCTGAGAACCATCCAGATCTACTCCTTTACCTAATAAAAACTATTAACAAAAGGCTTGACTAAACAGATATGTTTTCAGCCTAGACTTAAACACTGAGACTGTGTGAGTCCCAAACACTGGAAAGCTGTTTCATAACTGTGTGGCTTTGTAAGAAAAGGCTCTGACCCCTGACATAGCCTTCACTATATGAGGTACCAACAGATAGTCTGCACCTTTTGATCTAAGTAGGGGTGGGGAGTCATTGAGGACCAGAAGTTTGCTCAGGTACTGTGGCATGAGACCATTCAGTGCTTTAAAGGTCAAAAACAGTATTTTATAATCAATGCAAAATTTGACTGGGGTATAAACAATGAGCAAAAATATAAGGCATAAATAATAGGTGAAAAAAAAAACACTAGGGGGCATAAATAATGAGCAACAAAGTGTTTTAGTCCTTTTAATCCACTCTATTTTTGTCAAGTACAATTTTTAGTTTGGTTGTTAAAAATCAAAACATTGTCTGTTTATGGTTGTTACCTCCACCAACTTTGCTGGAGGAGGTTATGTTTTTGCCTCCATTTGTTTGTTTGGTTGGTTGTCTGTTCCCAGCATAACTAAATAAGTAGCGAACTGATTTTGATAAAATTGTGAGGAAAGTTGAGCCATAGGCCAAGGAAAACTTGATTAGACTTTGATGCAAATCTGGATATGTGGTTTGTGAGAGGTATGCATGCTACCAAGTGCCCTTCTAGTTTTTAATGTTGTGGAATGTTGAAAGTTAGTTCCACTATTGATACAGCAGCTATAGACAGTCATCTCATCTCATTATCTCTAGCCGCTTTATCCTTCTACAGGGTCGCAGGCAAGCTGGAGCCTATCCCAGCTGACTACGGGCGAAAGGCGGGGTACACCCTGGACAAGTCGCCAGGTCATCACAGGGCTGACACATAGACACAGACAACCAATCACACTCACATTCACACCTACGGTCAATTTAGAGTCACCAGTTAACTTAACCTGCATGTCTTTGGACTGTGGGGGAAACCGGAGCACCCGGAGGAAACCCACGCGGACACGGGGAGAACATGCAAACTCTGCACAGAAAGGCCCTCGCCGGCCCCGGGGCTCGAACCCAGGACCTTCTTGCTGTGAGGCGACAGCGCTAACCACTACACCACCGTGCCGCCATAGACAGTCATGTCCTCACTATTTTCTCGTTTTTAAAGCTAATATGATTAAAATATGTAGTTTGTCATGGTATCAAGTACAAAGTCCTCTGTACTGAAAATGTTGTGGTGGAAAACTTCCTCTTACTTCTTGACACTGGAGACTCCTTCCATAATTTTTAAGTAACCATATAGAAAGCACCAGCATATCAAGGATTCAATGTTTTTTGAACCAACATATTACAACCCCATTCCAAAAAAGTTGGGACAAAGTCTCGTCTCGTCTCGTCTTCTTCCGCTTTATCCGGGACCGGGTCACGGAGGCAGCAGTCTAAGCAGGGAAGCCCAAACTTCCCTTTCCCCAGACACCTTGGCCAGCTCCTCGGGAAGAACACTGAGGCGTTCCCAGGCCAGCCGAGAGACATAGTCCCTCCAGCGTGTCCTGGGTCGTCCCTGGGGCCTCCTCCCGGGGGGACATGCCTGGAACACCTCCCCAAGGAGGCGTCCAGGAGGCATCCGAAAAAGATGCCCGAGCCACCTCAGCTGATTCCTCTCGATGTTGAGCAGCAGCGGCTCTACTCCGAGCTCCTCCCGAGTGACTGTGCTTCTCACCCTATCTCTAAGGGAGCGCCCAGCCACCCTGCGAAGGAAACTCATTTCGGCCGCTTGTATCCGTGATCTTGTCCTTTCGGTCATTACCCAAAGCTCATGACCATAGGTGAGAGTCGGAACGTAGATCGACCGGTAAATTGAGAGCTTCGCCTTTTGGCTCAGCTCCTTCTTCACCACGACGGACCGGTAAAGCGACCGCATCACTGCGGAGGCTGCACCGATCCGCCTGTCGATCTCACGCTCCATCCTTCCCTCACTCGTGAACAAGATCCCGAGATACTTAAACTCCTCCACTTGAGGCAGAACTTCTCCACCAACCTGGAGAGGGCAAGCCACCCTTTTCCGGTCAAGAACCATGGCCTCGGACTTGGAGGTGCTGATTCTCATCCCAGCCGCTTCACACTCGACTGCAAACCGCCCCAGTGCATGCTGAAGGTCCTGGTTTGAAGAAGCCAACAGGACAACATCATCCGCAAAAAGCAGAGATGAAATCCTGTGGTTCCCAAACAGGATTCCTTCTGGCCCCTGGCTGCGCCTAGAAATTCTGTCCATAAAAATTATGAACAGAACCGGTGACAAAGGGCAGCCCTGCCAGAGTCCAACATGCACTGGGAACAGGTCTGACTTACTGCCAGCAATGCGAACCAGACTCCTGCTCCGTTTGTACAGGGACTGGACAGCCCTTAGCAAAGAGCCCCGAACCCCATACTCCCGAAGCACCCCCCACAGAATACTACGGGGGACACGGTCGAATGCCTTCTCCAGATCCACAAAACACATGTGGACTGGTTGGGCAAACTCCCATGAACCCTCGAGCACCCTATGAAGGGTATAGAGCTGGTCCAGTGTTCCGCAACCAGGACGAAAACCGCATTGTTCCTCCTGGATCCGAGGTTCGACTATTGGTCGAATTCTCCTCTCCAGTACCCTGGAGTAAACCTTCCCTGGGAGGCTGAGAAGTGTGATTCCCCTATAATTGGGGCACACTCTCCGGTCCCCTTTCTTAAAAAGAGGGACCACCACCCCAGTCTGCCACTCCAGAGGCACTGTCCCTGACCGCCACGCGATGTTGCAGAGGCGTGTCAACCAAGACAGCCCCACAACATCCAGAGACTTGAGATACTCAGGGCGGATCTCATCCACCCCCGGTGCCTTGCCACCGAGGAGCTTGCAAACCACCTCAGTGACTTCGGCTTGGGTAATGGACGAGTCCACCTCTGAGTCATCAGCCTCAGTCTCCTCAGTGGAAGACATGACGGTGGGATTGAGGAGATCCTCAAAGTATTCCTTCCACCGCCCGACAATGTCCCCAGTCGAGGTCAACAGCTCCCCACCCACACTGTAAACAGTGTTGGCAGAGTACTGCTTCCCCCTCCTGAGGCGCCGGACGGTTTGCCAGAATTTCTTCGAGGCCGACCGATAGTCCTTCTCCATGGCCTCCCCGAACTCCTCCCAGTTCCGAGTTTTTGCCTCCGCAACTGCCCGAGCTGCAGCATGCCTGGCCTGCCGATACCCATCAGCTGCCTCGGGAGTCCTGGAGGTTAACATGGCCCAATAGGACTCCTTCTTCAGCTTGACGGCATCCCTTACTTCCGGTGTCCACCACCGGGTTCGGGGATTGCCGTCACGACAGGCACCGGAGACCTTGCGGCCACAGCTCCGAACAGCTGCGTCCACAATGGAGGTAGAGAACATGGTCCACTCAGACTCAATGTCCCCCGCCTCCCTCGGAAGCTGGGAAAAGCTCTCCCGGAGGTGGGAGTTAAAGACCTCCCCAACAGAGTGCTCGGCCAGACGTTCCCAGCAGACCCTCACCATACGTTTGGGCCTGCCAGGTCTGTCCAGCTTCCTCCTCCGCCAGCGGATCCAACTCACCACCAGGTGGTGATCAGTTGACAGCTCAGCCCCTCTCTTCACCCGAGTATCCAAGACATAGGGCCAGAGATCAGATGAAACGACTACAAAGTCTATCATTGACCTCCGACCTAAGGTGTCCTGGTGCCACGTGCACTTATGGACACCCCTATGCTCGAACATGGTGTTCGTTATGGACAAACCGTGACTAGCACAGAAGTCCAATAACAAAACACCACTCGGGTTCAGATCGGGGAGGCCGTTCCTCCCAGCCACGCCCCTCCAGGTGTCACTGTCATCTCCCACGTGAGCATTGAAGTCCCCCAGTAACACAATGGAGTCCCCAGTCTGAGCACTCCTCAGTACCTCTCCCAGGGACTCCAAGAAGGCCGGATACTCTATACTGCTATTTGGGCTGTAGGCACAAACAACAGCAAGAGCCCTCTCCCCAATCCGAAGACGCAGAGAGGCGACCCTCTCATTCACTGGGGTAAACTCCAACACATGGCGGCTGAGCTGGGGAGCTATAAGCAAGCCCACACCAGCCTGCCGCCACTCACCACGGGCGACTCCAGAGAAGTGGAGAGTCCAGCCCCTCTCGAGGAGCTGGGTTCCAGAGCCCAAGCTGTGCATGGAGGTGAGCCCGACTATCTCTAGCCGGTACCTCTCAACCTCCCGCACAAGCTCAGGCTCTTTCCCCCCCAGCAAAGTGACATTCCATGTCCCAACAGCCAGCCGCTGTGTCCGGGGATCAGGTCGTCGAGGCCCCTGCCTTTGACTGCCACACAATCCACATTGCACCAGTCCCCTACTGCTACCTCTGTGGGTGGTGAACCCACAGGAGGTCGGGCCCACGTCACCTCTTCGGGCTGAGCCCGGCCGGGCCCCATGGGCAAAGGCCCGGCCACCAAGCGCTCGCATACAAGCCCCAACCCCGGGCCTGGCTCCAGGGTGGGGCCCCGGCTGTGTCATCCCGGGCGACGTCACGGTCCTCGGATTTTTCTCCATAGGGGTTTTGGTGAACTGCTCTTAGTCTGGCCTGTCACCTAGGACCTGTCTGCCTTGGGAAAACCTGACAGGGGCATAATGCCCCCGACAACATAGCTCCTAGGATCATTCAAGCACACAAACCCCTCCACCACAATAAGGTGGCAGTTCTAGGAGGGGGGGACAAAGTACAAATTGTAAATAAAAACGGAATGCAATAACTTACAAATCTCAAAAACTGATATTGTATTCACAATAGAACATAGACAACATATCAATGTCAAAAGTGAGACAATTTAAAATCTCATGCCAAATATTGGCTCATTTGAAATTTCATGACAGCAACACATCTCAAAAAAGTTGGGACAGGGGCAATAAGAGGCTGGAAAAGTTAAAGGTACAACAAAGGAACAGCTGGAGGACCAAATTGCAACTCATTAGGTCAATTGGCAATAGGCCATTAACATGACTGGGTATAAAAAGAGCATCTTGGAATGGCAGCGGCTCTCAGAAGTAAAGATGGGAAGAGGATCACCAATCCCCCTAATTCTGTGCCGACAAATAGTGGAGCAATATCAGAAAGGAGTTCGACAGTGTAAAATTGCAAAGAGTTTGAACATATCATCATCTACAGTGCATAATATCATCAAAAGATTCAGAGAATCTGGAAGAATCTCTGTGCGTAAGGGTCAAGGCCGGAAAACCATACTGGGTGCCTGTGATCTTCGGGCCCTTAGACGGCACTGCATCACATACAGGCATGCTTCTGTATTGGAAATCACAAAATGGGCTCAGGAATATTTCCAGAGAACATTATCTGTTAACACAATTCACCGTGCCATCCGCCGTTGCCAGCTAAAACTCTATAGTTCAAAGAAGAAGCCGTATCTAAACATGATCCAGAAGCGCAGATGTCTTCTCTGGGCCAAGGGTCATTTCAAATGGACTGTGGCAAAGTGGAAAACTGTTCTGTGGTCAGACAAATCAAAATTTGAAGTTCGTTATGGAAATCAGGGACGCCGTGTCATTCGGACTAAGGAGGAGAAGGATGACCCAAGTTGTTATCAGTGCTCAGTTCAGAAGCCTGCATCTCTGATGGTATGGGGTTGCATTAGTGCGTGTGGCATGGGCAACTTACACATCTGGAAAGACACCATCAATGCTGAAAGGTATATCCAGGTTCTAGAGCAACATATGCTCCCATCCAGACGACATCTCTTTCAGGGAAGACCTTGCATTTTCCAACATGACAATGCCAAACCACATACTGCATCAATTACAGCATCATGGTTGCGTAGAAGAAGGGTCCGGGTACTGAACTGGCCAGCCTGCAGTCCAGATCTTTCACCCATAGAAAACATTTGGTGCCTCATAAAACAGAAGATACGACAAAAAAGACCTAAGACAGTTGAACAACTAGAATCCTACATTAGACAAGAATGGGTTAACATTCCTATCCCTAAACTTGAGCAACTTGTCTCCTCAGTCCCCAGACATTTACAGACTGTTGTAAAGAGAAAAGGGGATGTCTCACAGTGGTAAACATGGCCTTGTCCCAACTTTTTTGAGATGTGTTGTTGTCATGAAATTTAAAATCACCTATTTTTTCTCTTTAAATGACACATTTTCTCAGTTTAAACATTTGATATGTCATCTATATTCTATTTTGAATAAAATATGGAATTTTGAAACTTCAATATCATTGCATTCCGTTTTTATTTACAATTTGTACTTTGTCCCAACTTTTTTGGAATTGGGGTTGTAGAACAAGTGCATTAACTCCTGTCATGGATGATGCTATAGAAAATTAACCAACATTTGAGACCTGAACAGTCCATCCATCCATCTATTATCCATAGCCGCTTATCCTGTGCAGGGTTGTGGGCAAGCTGGAGCCTATCCCAGCTGACTATGGGTGAGAGGCGGGGTATACCCTGGACAAGTTGCCAGATCATCGTAGGGCTGACCTGAACAGTGCTGTGCTATAAATACCACAACAAAACTTTCATAGTACAGCATGAGCCATTGCAGTAAGCATGTTTAATTTTAAACATTTTAATCACTGGTAAATATTTTGCTGTGATGAGAAAATAATGAAGACAAAGTTGTCCCTGAATTGAATGGGATTTAAATTAAACTGCACAGCCCTGTTAAATCAAGGTGGCAAACTCCATTAATTCTGACAATATAAAATGCATCAAGCCTTTCAAAATCATTAGTTAGTAATTAACTTTCTTTTCTCTTCACAATACATTGAGGGGAAATCTTATATATTAGCCTTAAACTGTATAACCTGCTTAAATGTGTTCCCATCATTTAAGTTGCTTTTATTACCAGCAGAGATGTAGGTTACACTTCAAAAGCTTCATTGAAAAATTCAATAAATAAAGTTCATATACATACAAGATTTCTTTATCTCATCTCATCTCATTATCTCTAGCCGCTTTATCCTTCTACAGGGTCACAGGCAAGCTGGAGCCTATCCCAGCTGACTACGGGCGAAAGGCGGGGTACACCCTGGACAAGTCGCCAGGTCATCACAGGGCTGACACATAGACACAGACAACCATTCACACTCACATTCACACCTACGGTCAATTTAGAGTCACCAGTTAACCTAACCTGCATGTCTTTGGACTGTGGGGGAAACCGGAGCACCCGGAGGAAACCCACGCGGACACGGGGAGAACATGCAAACTCCACACAGAAAGGCCCTTGCCAGCCCCAGGGCTCGAACCCAGGACCTTCTTGCTGTGAGGCGACAGCGCTAACCACTACACCACCGTGCCGCCCTGATTTCTTTATTCATTTATTTGTTTTCAGCAAGTGCTTTATCCTGGTCAGAGCCACAGTAGAGCACAGAAGTCCTATCTCAGGAACCATGGGTGAAAGACAATAATGAGACCCCAGTCCATTTTCTTCTTCTCGGGGTAAAAAATATATAAAATCACTCTTGAGGATATATCTGAATTTCTTTTCATGATACTTTCCCAAAATTCCAAAAGTTTATAAGGTATTTTGTCAACACATTCAAAAATAATTCAGTCTTATAAAGAAAAATATTTCCTTTGTTCCTTGGAAGTCTCTTATGTCTTTAATTATGTGGAACATTGAAAGCTGGAGTTTATGCTTATCTAAAAGTTTCACTCTGTTTTACAGTAAATTTAATTGCATTGAGACCTTGGTTGTAATACAAAAAAAAAAAAATAGCCACAATATGTTTCCACACTAATTAGAAACTAAGGACTTCAAGCATTGTGTGATAATTTTCCATCAAGAACCATTGTTTGGATTAGATAGAGAGTCACTGCAGTAAGAGATCAATTATATAACAGTTCATTATAGATTCTGCACTCGGTGACACGAGTCATACGTGCAGAGAAAAATTCCTGCTCCATTTATGAAAAGCCACATGTAATTTCCAACCTTCAGTATATGTAGAAATAATTAAATGCATGCATGAGTTAAAAATCAGATCCAACCATTAAATTCAATGCATCATGTTCTACAGAGCAAAATCAAGATACTGTACATGGTGTTAATATACAGGGCTGGTTGTCGTCTTTTGCAGAAAAACAGTATCCCAGACTGTAGAATAATACAGTGTTTCACTGACAGATTCGTAAAGTGATTACACAGAGTAAAATGTGTAACACACCTTCTAATTTAATGTTTGTTCTTTATTTTTTATGAATTAAAAGTCACTTTATGTCTTAAAGTAATGATGGATGTTGCTTATCTTTACTTAGTTGAGCAGTTCTTGACATACAGTAATATGGATTACTACAGTTGCAGAATAGGGCTATTTACCGTATATTTTAATATTTACTGTTTAATCTCAAACGCATTAAGAAGGCAAGGAATTGCAATCATTAACTTTTGACAAAGCACAGCTGTGAATTTAAAAGCATTCCATGAAGCTGGTTAAAATAATGTCAGTAGTGTACAAAGTGTCATCAAGGTAAACAGTGGATACTTTGAAGAATCTAAAATATGAAACACATATACATTATCTGTAGCCACTTATCCTGTTCTACAAGGTCGCAGGCAAGCTGGAGCCTATCTCAGCTGACTATGGCTACTTTTACATTAGACCATATCTGTCTCGTTTTCTTCGCGGATGCACTGTCCGTTTACATTAAACCGCCTGGAAACGCCGGGAAACGGGAATCCGCCAGCGTCTACGTATTCAATCCAGATCGTGTCAGCTCCGGTGCTGTGTAAACATTCAGAATACGCGGATACTCTGTGCTGAGCTCTAGCTGGCGTCTCATTGGACAACGTCACTGTGACATCCACCTTCCTGATTCGCTGGCGTTGGTCATGTGACGCGACTGCTGAAAAACGCCTTGTATCACCTTTAATTAAAGAGTATAAAAGTATGAAAATACTGCAAATACTGATGCAAATACTGCCCATTGTGTAGTTATGATTATCTTTAGGCTTGCCATCCTTCCACTTGCAAGTGGTAAGTGATATGCGCTGGGATCACACACACACAGCGGCTCAGTCCCGAATCACAGCTTGTTCACTTCACTCGCATGCTCTGTGAGCTGCGCAAGGCCGGAGTGCGTACCCTCCGGAGGGCACTCGCTGTTCAGGGCGGAGTGATTTGGAGCGCAGGATGCCTGCGGAGCCGAGCGTATCCGTGTATTGGTATTGCTGTGTGCACGCAAATCGTGTATTGGTGTTGCTGTGTGCACACTAATCGTTTTAAAAACGTTAATCTGATGATCTGCTGATACGGTCTAATGTAAAAATGGGCTATGGGTGACAGACGGGGTACACCCTGTACAAGTCGCCAGGTTATCGCAGGACTGACACAGAGACATACAACCATTCACACCTATGGTCAATTAAGAGCCACCAATTAGCCTAAACTGCATGTCTTTGGACTGTGGAGAAAACCGGAGCACCCGGAGGAAACCCACGCAGCCACGGGGAGAACATGCAAACTCTAGACAGAAAGGCCCTCTCCAGCCACTGGGCTCAAACCCAGGACATTTTTGCTTAGAGGCAAAAGTGCTAACCACTACACCACCATGCCACCTTTATATATATATATATGTGTGTGTGTGTGTGTGTGTGTGTGTAATTCCATGAAATTGAGACGGAGCAGAGCGCCGTGTTGGTTATAAGGTATATACAACAAGAATAAGTGTAATAAATGTTTTATTCTATCCACATTCACTGGATTTTGAGAAACAGCATTTTTTTTTTCAAATTTGATCAATAAAATCTTCATACAAAATGTCTGACAAAATCATTTCCTCTTAGAATAAAATGACAGTAGCAATTTGTGAAAAATGCTATAAAAATAATTCTTGAAAAATAAAAAAAGATATGTTCTTACCATGAAATACTTTTATTCCATATGTGATTGCTTTTTTTTTTTGTATGTTTTGGGGGTTTTGTTTTCGAGTGGAATTTTATGCCATCCTTGTTCACAAAATGCTCCACCATTTTGTTTTTCTTCATCTTCTACTTTAGTTTTTTTTTTTTTTTTTCAGTTTGCAAACCAGTTTAAAGGTTTAAAGGTGCGTTGCTGCCACCGACTGGGCTGGAGTGTGGAACACGCGATATTGGGGGGGGGGGGGGATATATGGGCAACGTATATAATAGCAGGAATAAGTAAGTGAAACCTTTGGAATAAATTTCCCACAAAACACAGTCTGATCATTTGAGTTACGACAATACACAAACCCATTCTGTTTTAACTAACAACATGCAAACAATTATAATCTTTCATGACATTATTGAACACACCCGTTAAGCTTTCATGGTGCTGGTGGAAAAAGTATGTGAACCTTTGGATTTAACAACTGGTTGAACCTCTTTTCACAGCAGCAACCTCAAACAAGTGCTGCCAGTAGCTGTAGATCAAACCTGTGTAATGTCCAGGAAGAATTTTGGACTATTCTTTTTTTTTTTTTTACAGAACTGCTTTAGCACAGCTGTATTATTAGGTTGTTTGGTGTGTATGGCTTTCTATTGGGTTAAGGTCTGGGCTTTGACTGGGCCACTCCAAACAGCAAATTTTCTTTTTTAAGTCATCCAGACATAGATTGACTTTGATGTTTAGGGGCATTGTCCTGCTGCATCACACAACTTCTACTGAGCTTCAGCTGGCAGACAGCCACCCTGATATTTTCCTGTAGGATACCTTGAGAAACTTGTCAATTCATTTTCCTTTTGATGATGGTAAGCTGTCCAGGCCTTGAGGCAGCAAACAGCCCCAAATATTGTTTCTCCCTCTACCGTATTTCACTGTTGGATGTTGTTTTCATGTGTTCTTTGTCATACTTAGTGCTGTTTGTTCTTCCAGAAGAATTCAACCTTCATTTCTTCAGTCCACAAAACATTTTCCCAGCAGCTTTATGGAGTGTCAGTCAAGGTCTTTTGCAAACTTCAGGTGTGCAGTCTTTAATTTTTATTTTATTTATTTATTTATTTATTTATTTATTTGAGAACAGCAGCTTCCTCCATGGTTTCTTGCCATGGACACCCTGCATATTCAATGTTTTGCACATGGTAGCCTCATGAACAAAGATATTAGCCAGTTCTAGTGATCCCTTCAAGCCTTTAGCTGTTACTCTAGGGTTCTTCTTTACCCCTTTTCAATCAATAGAGAATGGGATCCAGTCTTGTTCACACACCAAATTTTGAACCATTCAGAGCATTTTGACGAAAAATAAATTGCTTCAGAACCTGAAATTTGGTTCCAGGCTGGAACCAAAATCTAGCTAAATTTTTTTTCCAGCATGAAGTATGATGACGTTAGTGGGCATGTCTTTAGTTTGGAGAGGAAGCAGAGCACAACAATGGAGAATGCAAGGAAAAAGGAGACACCTTCAGCAAAAATTGCATCAAAAACAAATATCTACTATAACAGAACAAAAGCTCACAGTTTATCAATGCGCTCTGCCATCTTGCTACTACTGTTTACTGTTGACTGCATGGAGAAGACCACCACCTAGTGGTTCACTGGACAGGAAGGCAGACCCAGAAAAGCATTTGTGGAGCGTGATCAGGGTACAGTGCAATATGTAGAACACTGTTGGTCATCCACTGCATTCTGACCTAGCTCCAGCCATCTTGATTCTGTCTTGTCCCTGGACCCAGTTAGGTCAGGATGAGAGAATGGGGCTGACAGCTGTGCAACTCTCTATCATTCTAATCCAAGTCATGTGCAAGTCATGACTTCAAATTCAAGTCCTGTGGCGATGGGCAAGTGGCAAAGCAGCAGGTACAGAAACACTGGAAGCTATAGTCATGAACCTGTACACAGGTGGCCCAGGGCATAGGGTCACTCTCTGCTGGAATGAAGCAGCAGCAGAGTTTGGCAGCCCTCTGGGTGTCTGAGCAGCCCTGTTTAGGATTTGCTCTGCTCACCTCCATGGAGGAAGGGTCTAGGAAAGGTCCCCCAAACATAGCCTGATTCACCTCACTCTGGCCAGCACACCGCAGCTGGTGGGGATCCCACTGAGCGGTAGAAAAATTGAAGTCATGGTCATCTTCAACCCCAAAGGATGAACATCACTGTTTACTCCCCTTGTGAACTGTGCAACACCCTCCATTCATGATGCATCCTTGATTACAACGGTTCCACTCAAAACTGGCAAAAACATGGGCCAGTTTGCAAGCTGGAACCAAGGTTCAAATAATCCTGAATGGAACTGGTTCAAGACCCCATATCCTGTTGATCAAAAAGGGGCAAATTGAGAATTCTATGTTAAGCCTTTGGAGTAATCTTGATTGGGCACCCACTTCTAGGGAGACAAGCCACAGTACTACAGTGTGGACACTTGAATATCTAAAATCTTTGAGATTGTTTTGCAAACCTTTCCAGCTTCATGTAAATCAGCAATTCTTGATCTTAGGTTGATCTTCTGAGATCTGTTCTTTGCGAGACATGGTTCACATTAGCAGATGCTTCTTGTGAATTGCAAACTCAAAAAGTTTGAGTGTTAAAGTATCTCTAACCCCCATCTCCAAACTCATTTCACTGATTTGACTACAGGTTTGTTAACCCTTCACTTCAATTAGCTTTTGCTGAAATTATTAGCCTTGGGGTCCACATACTTTTTCCAATATAGACTGTGAATGTTTAAATGATATATTCAAACATGATACAAGAATAAATAAATAATTTGTATGCTGTTAGTTAAAACAGATTGTGTTTGTTCATTATTGAAATTTAGATGAAGACCAGACCATAAATTAAGACAAATGTACACATAATTGCACATAATTCCAAAGGCTTTTATTTATTTATCATGGTTGTGATACAGCAAGTGTTATAAACATTAAAAAGAATTGGATATCTCAACCACTGATTTTTCAAAACTACTTTGGAAAAACTGGAAATAAACATAATAAGCAAACACTGTCCAATTGAAATATTATGCAAACATTACATGAATGGACACATATAGTAACCATATATTTTGTATGATTTAAACAAAAGAGGGTGGCACAGTAGTTAGCACGGTCACCTCATAGCAAGAAGGTTCTGGGTTCAAGCCCAGTGGCCGACGGGGACCTTTCTGTATGAGTTTCCTCCAGGTGCTCTGGTTTCCCCCACAGTCCAAAGACATGCAGGTTAGGTTAATTGGTGGCTCTAAACTGACTGTAGGTGTGAATGGTTGTTTGTCTCTATGTGTTGGTCCTGTGATGATCTGGTGACTTGTCCAGGGTGTACCCCGCCACTTACCCATAGTCTGCTGGGATAGGCTCCAGCTTGCTTACAACCCTGTACAGTATAAGTGGTTACAGATGATGGATGGATAAACAAAAGCACTGCAGCAAGTGTATCTTTTCTCTTGCCCATACATGCTATTTCAAAGAGATACATCATGATTTTGAAACACTTGTTTAAAAATAGCAGTGGCAAATAGTGCTGGGGAAGCCCTGGCCAAATGGTTAGAAAAATAGCTTTGGGACCAAAAGGTCACTGGTTTGATTCCCTGAACTAGCAGGACTGGCTCAAGTCCCCTTGAGCAATGCACCTAACCCCCAACTGCTCCAGCAAGTGTGGTGGTGTACCTTGTGTCTGATTAGTCAAAGAAAAATTGATGATGTGATTATCAGTTCAGGCAAGAACCTGGCCATAACATAACAATAAATAGTGTTGCATTCTGTCTTCAGAATAATGTTATGCCAACAATGAGGACCCATGCCATAAGCCTCAAGCATAATAATAATAATCATCATCATCATCCTGATTTAGTGATATGATTTTTTTTGCACTCCTATTGAATAACATAAGATGTTGTTACTGTTGATAAAAGCTGACTCTTGGAGATTTTGCTGTGCAATCTTTTCAACTCGATCACCAATTTTCATTTTGGATTTATTTGAATATATAATCTGATGTGTTTATGTGTCATGTGATTGCATTTGTGACTGTGAAACAGTGTTTCCAGACAGTTGACTTCCAGGTAAGTGAGTCTTGAAGCTGACCTGAAAATCCCTGATTTGAACGTTGCATGAAGTTAGCATCACCTGATGGACTACTTAAGGCTCGGAAATGAAAGTGATACAGCACAGTTGCTGATAAATCTAAAGTAAGATCAGTTTTGGCAGGCTGACTTCAGATGAGTGACTCTGTTGAGGACAATTCAGAGTGAATCTGTTGAGCTCAATTCAGCAGTAGGGAGAGAGCTAACTATTGTACAGGCTGACCAGCTGAGGCTGGCTGAACCTGGGCCAACTGCAATTCCCCAGCTGATAGGAAAGCTACCTGTTTCATTCCACAGCCATCACTGTTGAATACTGCAAGATAATCAGCACGACAAACAATAGACATCTAGTAAGTTGTTTATTCATATTCAGTGGGGGGGAAAATTAATAAATAAATAAATTGAAAAAAATGTATATATGTATGTGTGTGTGTGTGTGTGTGTGTGTGTGTGTGTGTGTGTGTATATATATATATATATATATATATATATATATATATATATATATATATATATATGTGTGTGTGTGTGTGTGTGTGTGTATATATATATATATATATATATATATATATATATATATATATATATATATATAAAAGTCAAAGTCCTTCCCGCGCCATGTGGCGCATCGGGCGGCGGCAATCTCTGTTTCCATAGCCCTTGGCCTCTCGCCTATTACATAGCTAGGTTACAGTGGGGGGCTAGTCCTCTGGTAACCACGAGAGTTTAACTCCCCACTCGCCTTGCCAGATGGTAGTAGGTACCATTTTTATGATGGTCTTTGGTATGACCCGACCGTGAATAGAACTCACGATTGAGAGGCGGACATTCTAACCACTAGGCCACTAGCCAGTCATTCATATATATATATATATATATATATATATATATATATATATATATATATATATATATATATATAAAAACACATTTCCAAACTATCCATCAACTGTTGGGGAAACAAATAACAAATGCATAATTACTATGGTATACACATATATGCATTGTACTGAATGACAATATATGTGGTGCCTGAGAAAACCTTTCAAATAGTCAGTTTTGTCTAATAAATTGATCTGAAAACTACATGAAATTTGGAACTGAGATTTGTGAGATAAACTGAGAGCTAGTCCAATGTCCACCCCTGACTTGTCATTGGTTGATTATCCTACTGTGTTCACCTGTTCTCTATAAAGCCCTTCATCAGTTAAAGTAAGTAGACCCTGCTGTTTCTGTCTTGAAGCCTTATCCTGCTATTTGTCCATCAAGTCCAAGCCCTGTTTACTACCTTTGTGTTTTCTGGTTCTGACTTGTTCACTCCCTCCACCAACTTTGTTGGAATAGGTTAAGCTTTTGCCTCAATTTGTTTGGTTGTTTGTTTGCCTCTTCCCAAAGTAACTCAAAAAGTAGTGAACAGATTTTGATGAAATTGTGATAGAAGGTGAGTCATGGGCCAAGGAATGTCCAAGGAACAATTGATTAGATTTTGATGCAAATCCAGATATGTATGTGGAGCCATGATATTTTTTTACTTTTCCCAACATACCTCAAAAGGCCGTGAACAGATTCAGTCTTATGCTAAGTTCAAGTGATTTGAGTTTGATGCTGATAATATGTCGCTTGGCAGAGGTATGGACTCTACCAAGTGTCCTTCTAGTTTTCATCCTGTTTTGATTTTCCTGCATGTATTTTGTCCCATGCTATGGACACTGACAATGATTTTTCAATTATCATCAGTCTCTGTCTCATCACCTAACATCATTTGGCATTTAGTCTAGATTTCAAAGTATATTACTGCTCCAAATCCTTTCTGGTTTCTTTCAGCTAGAGCAACATTGGGCCAGATACACAGCTTCCTCTGGCGGGCACACGTCACTTCCTCTGGCGGGAAATTTTGGAAAGGCGGTGAGGTGAGGAAAGGACTCTTCAAACATTTTACTGAATTGGATGGCTTTATTGGTGAATTATGCCACCAAAAAAGAACTTTATAGCCGAGGAAGGCAAGGACATTAAAAAGTCACTCGACTTTCTGGCAGAAGAGGTTTCTGTTATTAAACAGCAACAGAAAACCATCATGGACCTGGTGACGGAAGTAAAGTCGCTCAGGCTGCAGAATGCCGAGAAGGACCGGCGTCTCGCCCACCTGGAGAGCAGAGTTGCTGATTTAGAACAGTACACCAGGATGAACCACATCATCATCACTGGGATTCAGATTAAACCCCAGTCATATGCAAAAGCAGTGACAAGGGAGGGGGAATCTGATGAACTGGGCAGCAACTCCGTCGAGCAACAAGTGTTGGCATTCCTACACTCGAAGGGAATCGATATCAATTGCAACAACGTTGAGGCCTGCCACATTCTACCCAGGAGAGATAAGGAGAAAACCGCCATCATCATGAGATTCATCAGCCGGAAACATAAAGCTACACTGCTGAAACAAGGAAGGAAACTGAAAGGGACAAACGTCTACATCAACGAGCACCTGACAAAACACAATGCTGACATCACCAGAAAAGCACGACATCTGAAGAAAGAAAACAAAATTCAATCTACATGGATCACCAACTGCAAAGTATTCATCAAGCTGAACAGTACACTGAAGGAGGCGAGAGTTCTGGTCATATGGAACATCGAGGACTTGGACAAATTCCAGTGATGGCTATCGGGACTATATGGTAATCAATACCGACATGACACTACACCAAACTCAACCATGACACACACCAAAATAACTCTTTCATCCATTACCCGGAACACTACTCGGCTCACGCAATTGCTTGTTGATTATGAAAACCTGGAACTGAAACCACATGAATTCACTGACCATAAACTATTGGACATAGATAATGACATAGACCCAGACAATAACTTTTTCTCAACCATTAATGACAATTGCCACTATTACACAGAGGAACAGTGCAATCAGTCCACTAAGGCTGTGGGAAAATTATCAATAATACACTTTAACAGCAGAAGCATGTACGCTAACTTCAAACACATTAAGAAATACTTAAGTCAGTTTACTCATCCATTCAGCATAATTGCCATATCGGAGACCTGGATTGACATGGAGAAAGGGGTGGATTTTGAACTGGCTGGAAATGAATTTAATTATATAAACAGGAAAAATAAAGGTGGAGGAGGAGTGGCGGTGTATGTGAATTGTAATTTGAATTATAAGTTAATAGATGGCATGACGGCGGTGATTGATAACTTATTAGAATGTTTAACAATCGAAATTAATATTGAAAAAAGTAGAAATGTATTAATTAGCTGTATATATAGAGTGCCAGAAACTAGTATACAGGCGTTTAAGGACTGGGTAGAAAAGACATTTACAGTAGATGATAAAAAAGTTATCTTCATTTGTGGGGATACTAATATTGATCTGTTGAACCCTAATAAGCACAGTATGACTGAGGAATTTATTAATACCATGTACAGTATGAGTCTCCACCCAAAAATTACCAGACCCACCAGAATTACTGACCATAGTGCTACCTTAATAGATAATATATTTACCAATGATATAGATAATAACATTATAAGTGGAATATTAATCAATGATATTAGTGATCATCTACCAGTTTTTACAATTTATGACTGTAATCATAAGAGAAATGTGACAGACCATACACTTAAGTATAGAAGAGTTAGGACTGAGGAGGCCATGTTTGCATTAAATAATGATTTATGAATGCAAGACTGGGAATCAGTTTATATAGAGAATAGCATTGATAGAGCATATGATAACTTTTTAAGTATATTCAAATGATTATGTGATAAAAATTGCCCACTGAAGCAATATAGTACAAAACAAATCTATAATGACCAGCCTTGGATTACTAAGGGATTACAAAATGCCTGTAAGAAGAAAAACACTCTATATAGAGAATTTATTAAATTAAGAACCAAAGAGGCAGAAAATAAATATAAAAAATATAAAAACAAGTTAACAAGTATCATAAGGAGATGTAGGAAGGATTCTCATCTCATCTCATTATCTCTAGCCACTTTATCCTGTTCTACAGGGTCTCAGGCAAGCTGGAGCCTATCCCAGCTAACTACGGGTGAAAGGCAGGGTACACCCTGGACAAGTCGCCAGGTCATCACAGGGCTGACATTGACACAGACAACCATTCACACTCACACCTATGGTCAATTTAAAGTCACCAGTTAACCTAACCTGCATGTCTTTGGACTGTGGGGGAAACTGGAGCACCCGGAGGAAACCCACGCGGACATGGGGAGAACATGCAAATTCCACACAGAAAGGCCCTCGCCAGCCACGGGGCTCGAACCCGGACCTTCTTGCTGTGAGGCGACAGTGCTAACCATTACACCACCGTGCTGCCTGTAGGAAGGATTATTATGGTAAATTAATATATAATAACAAAAATAATATTAAAGGAATATGGACTATATTAAATAGTATTATTAAAGATGGCTCTGGACAAATGCATTACCCTAAATACTTTAATGACAAAGGTATTGAAAATTATAACATGGATGTAGTTGCTAATAGTTTTAATAATTTTTTTGTTAATGTTGCTCAAAATATATCTGATCCGGTAACAAATGATGATTGTATAGATAATATTATAAAGAGGAATTCTGTTCTATGTTTCTTACACCAGTAGATGAGAAGGAAATTATTGATATAGTTAATAAATGTAGTAATAAAATATCCACAGATTGTAATGATATTGATATGAAACTAGTGAAAACTATTATTGGGGGGATTTCTAAACCATTAACATACATCTGTAACTTGTCATTTCAAACTGGTACATTTCCAAGCAATATGAAAATAGCAAAAGTAATTCCATTGTATAAATCTGGGAACAAACACAACTTCACAAACTATAGACCTGTTTCTTTACTTCCTCAATTCTCCAAAATTCTTGAAAAACTATTCAATAACAGATTAGATAAATTCACTGAAAAATACAAACTACTCAGTGATAGTCAATATGGATTTAGAGCAAATAGATCAACAGAGATGGCACTAATGGAATCAATTAAAGAAATCAGTAACTCTATAGATGATAAGAAATATGTCGCTGGGATATTTATTGATCTTCAAAAAGCTTTTGATACTATCAATCATGATATATTAATTAATAAGATGGAACAATATGGGATAAGGGGAGTTGTATTAAATTGGATTAAAAGTTATTTGAGCAACAGGACACAATTTGTGAAGTTGGGTGACTCTGTCTCAGCTCGTTTGAATATTGATTGTGGTGTCCCTCAGGGGTCAGTATTGGGTCCTAAACTGTTTATTCTTTATATAAATGATATGTGCAATGTATCAAAGATATTTAAGATGGTATTCTTTGCAGATGACACAAATATGTTTTGTTCTGGAACAAATTTACATAAGTTAGAAAACATAATCTCTTCAGAACTGTGCAGGTTAAAAAGTTGGTTTGATTGAAATAAATTATCATTAAATCTGTCTAAAACAAAAATCATGTTATTTAATAATTATAAAATAAACAGGGCAATAAATGTACAGGTAGATGGTGTTGATATTGAAAGAGTTTCTAATAATAAATTTCTTGGGGTAATAATAGATGATATAATTAATTGGAAATCACATATAAAATACATACTAATGAAACTATCAAGAAACATATCTGTGTTGAGTAAAGCTAAGCACGTCCTGGACTATAATTCCCTCTGCATTCTTTACTGTTCCCTGGTTTTACCGTACTTAAATTACTGCTCAGTGGTGTGGGGAAATACGTATAAATGTTCACTTCATGCAATAACTATACTTCAAAAAGAGCTATAAGAATAATTCATAGTGCTGGTTACCGAGATCATACTAATTAACTATTCTTAAATTCAAAATGTTTAAAATTCAGGGATATTATAGAATATAAAACTGCTTTAGTAATGTACAAAGTAAGGAATTATAAAGTACCAAGGAATATCCAAATAATGTTCTCAGATAGAGAGGGGGGCTATAATGTAAGGGGGAAATTGAAATTTAAAATTCGCAGTGCTAGGACAACGTTAAAAATGTTCAGTATTTCTATCTGTGGAGTAAAGCTATGGAACAGTTTGAATGTGGAGCTCATGAAATGTACAACTATAAACCAGTTCAAAAAAAGGTATAAGGAACAGATCTTTATGAGGTATAGGGAGGATGAATTACAATAGCATGCTATTGATAATATAAGTGTATATATGTGGCTATGGGTACATACGGATATATTATATAAAAAGTGAGTATTTTTGTGTGTGTGTATATATATATATATATATATATATATATATATATATATATATATATATATATATATATGCATAATTGTATATAATATATAAACATAATATGCATCATTATGATATGGGTGTCTGTGTACATATGGATGTGTATAGTTATAGGTATGTGTATATGTATGTACTGTATATATGTATTGTACTGTATGTGTATATATGCATAACATAAGTATTTGTATATATGATTTGATTTGGTCGATATTATACCATGTTGGTATGTCTTGGTATGTTGGTATGTTTTTTTTTTTTTTTTTGTTGATTTTGCTTTCTTTTGTATATATAGTTTATTATGGTGGAAAGTGATGTTTGATTAACGGTGGTATAGAGGGTTAGGATTTGGTAAGTTATTTACTTCTTCCTAATCCTTTCCGAACATCTCATCTCATCTCATTATCTCTAGCCGCTTTATCCTGTTCTACAGGGTCGCAGGCAAGCTGGAGCCTATCCCAGCTGACTACGGGCAAAAGGTGAAACCATTCACACTCACATTCACACCTACAGTCAATTTAGAGTCACCAGTTAACCTAACCTGCATGTCTTTGGACTGTGGAAACCGGAGCACCCGGAGGAAACCCACGCAGACACGGGGAGAACATGCAAACTCCGCACAGAAAGGCCCTCGCTAGCCATGGGGCTTGAACCCGGACCTTCTTGCTGTGCGGTGACAGCACTAACCACTACACCACCTTTCCGAACATTATTATGTTATTGCCCTGTGGCTACGCTATTCTGTTTATGATGATGTTTTGATGATTGCATTTTTAATTTTATTTTATTATTTTTTTATATCTTCTTTACTGTTCGGAATCAATCAATCAATCAATCAATCAATCAATCAATCAATCAATCAATCAAAGCAGGACCCTTATTCACAAGAGGAGTCCCAAATACAGAGACTTTATACACTTTGTAGGCATTGTGAGATGTGTGTATGTAAACTTAATCTTACTGTACTAAGAATAAGCTTTTAGTCTTTTACTGTAATATTCTCCTTATGTAATATTCTCCTTATGTCCTGACAATTTCATCTTCCCATACACCTTACTCTGTCACCAGACTTTTGCAAGGCTTTAATCATCTCATTTTCGAAGTCATGAAAGTTGATTAGAAGCTAATTTAAATCCCAGCTATGAACAGTGCAGTTTCATATTTAGGTCATAGCTAAAATTATGGAAGGAATGTTCAACTCTCAGTTTCACTAAGATCCGTGTTCATTTTCTCTCTCACAAGATAATTTCCTCTTTTTTCATCAATCACCTGCATTAACAAACCCTGCCAATGAACATGTGGCTAATTGTACATTTGTAACAGAAGCACCACGTATCCTTGCATTGTTATTTTGCACACTTTTCAGTGACAGCTGAACACATAAACATACAGGTACAGGCACACATGTGGGGTGACACTGCTCTCTCTCTTGTTCCTAACTGTTTGAAAGACACACAAAGACACAGGTTAATAGACAGCCAGTAATTTGACACAGGTGCATCTCATCACATGTTACCTGCTGGTTCAGCCTGCCTCCTCACCATTCACAGCTGACACTCGACCACACCCCCACTGCCACATACCCCCACCACCCAACTCAGGCCAGGGAGCTGTCCAGCCTGCAGCTGACTCCACCCCCTGGTGGGAAAGGTAATTTGCCACAACCATCTGGGCCCCCGGCCTGTGTACCACCTTGAATTTAAAGGGCTGAAGGGCCAGATACCAATGAGTGATCCATGCATTGGCATCCTTCGTGTGATGGAGCCACTGGAGTGGGGCATGGTCAGAACAGAGGATGAATGGGCATCCTAGCAGGTAGTACCAGAGAGTGAGGACTGCCCACTTGATGGCCAGATACTCCTTCTCTATTGTACTGTACTTCAACTCTTGCATAGAGAGTTTGCAGCCGATGTACAACACTGGACACTCCTCCCCCTCTACCATCTGGAACAAAACAGCCCCCATCCCTCTGTCTGACATGTTGGTCTGTAAAACAAAAGGGAGAGAAAAGTCAGGAGAATGCAACAGCGGGCCCCCACACAAAACTGCCTTCACTTGAGCAAAAACCTGTTCACATGGCTCTGTACACTGGGACAGATATGGCAACCCCTTTTTAGTGAGGTCAGTCAGTGGGCTGGTGACATCCAAAAAGTTAAACACAAACTGCCTAACTGGGGCCAGCCAGCCCCAGGAACCGCCTCACCCCCTTTAAGTCTTAGGTCACAGGCAGGCTGCAATTGCTGCCGTCTTATCAATTTGAGGATGCACCTGCCCATGACCCAATTGGAAGCCCAGATACCGTACTTCCACTCATCCAGTTGCACACTTCTTTGCGTTTGTTGTGGGTCCAGCACACCTCAGCAACCTCCGAACTGCCCTAAGATGTTGTAAATGCCATTTCCAATCATTACTATAGATGATTATGTCTTCTAAGTAGGCTGCCACAGACACAGTGTGGGGATGGAGGATTCCGTCCAGGAGACGCCGAAACATCGCCAGAGCCCCAAACAACCCGAAAGAAAGCGTGACAAATTGGTGCAAGCCAAACAGAGTGGAAAAGGAAGTTTTCTCACAGGATAATGGAGTCAACGGGATCTGCCAATATCCCTTTGTTAAATCCAGTGTCAAGTAAAAGTGAGCTGCACCTAACCAATGGAGCAGTTCATCAATGCGAGGCATTGGATATGCATCAAATTTAGACTCCGCATTGACTTTTCTATAGTCTACCCAGAACCGGACCCACCCATTGGTCTTAGGAACTAATGGTAAACTCTGATTGGCTACGCTACTACTAGGCTATTAGCTCATATACAGTACAGTTGAGTAGAGAAAACCAAAATGACATAGCATGTTGCTGAACCAACTGAGGATGAAATAAAAATCCTACTCGAAAACAAAACTCCCAAAAATACAAAAAAAGATACAAAATATGGAATAAAAGTATTAAATGGTAAGACCATTTCTTTTTTTATTTTTCAAGAATTATTTTTGTAGCATTTTTCACAAATTGCTACTGTCATTTCACTAGTTTGTTTACATTCTAAGTGGAAATGATTTTGTCAGAGATTTTGCATAGTTTTTATTTATGCAAAAAAAAGTTCTGCTCAAAATCCAATGAATTTGGACAGAATAAAACAGTTATTCCACTCACTCTTGTTGTATATGGCTTATAGCTAACTCAGTGCTACACGCCTCATTGGCTATCAGCCCATGTACAACTCGATTTCGTGGAATAACTGTTAATTCGCCACATAGTATCGCTCACTTTTCAGAAATGTCTTTGGATTGTAATTTTTTTACATATACTCTCCTCTCAGATGGTGTCAAGTGTTTATGTTTGTAACTCCCTCCATACTCTTCCTCATTTATAAGCCCTGGATGACTTATGAAGTACACAAAATGCTAAAGGCACGGAACTTAGCCTTCAAGTCTGGTGACGAGAAGGCACTGAGAACAGGGGAGAGATAATTTGAACTGTGCCATCACATTAGCAAAGCGTGCTCATAGTCAAAAAATCCAGGACTTTTTCCACGACACCACCAACACCAGGGATATGTGGAAAGGCATACAGGCTATCACAAACTACAGGATAGCCCTTCCCGAGTGTGATGATGCAAACTTCCGAAACAAACTAAATAACTTATTTGGGAGGTTTGAGGCACTAAATAACACTCCTGCAGTGAAAGCTGTTCCCCATCAGGATTTAAAGACATTTTGTCTTGATACAGCAGAGATGAGGAGGACACTGAGGAGAGTCAACACATGAAAGGCCCTGGGCCCCGATAATATTCCTGGTCAGGTGCTCAGGGAATGTGCAGACCAGCTGGCTCATGTTCTAACAGACATTTTCAACACCTCACTGGTTCAAGTCAAAGCCCCATCATGTTTCAAGACTGCCACCATCATCCTGGTGCCAAAAAAACCTCATATCACATCACCCAATGACTACCGGCCTGTTGCACTCACTCCCATTATGATGAAGTGCTTTGAAAGGCTGATAAAGGAGTACATCACCTCCAATCTCCCTCCCACATTCGACCCCTTCCAGTTTGCCTACCGGCCAAACAACTCCACTGAAGACACCATCTCCTTCGCTCTTCACCTGAGCCTTGCACACCTGGAGGAGAAGAACACTCATGTGCGGATCCTGTTCCTGAACTTAAGTTCAGCGTTCAAGACTATCATTCCACAGCATCTGGTGAACAAACTGGATTCCCTGCGCTTCAGCACCTCCCTATGCAACTGGCTGCTGGACTTCCTCACTGAAAGACCACAGTCAGTGCGGGTCGGACAGAACACCTCCAGTGTCATAACCCTCAGCACAGGCTCCCCTCAGGGCTGTGTTCTGAGCCCTCTGCTGTTCACTCTGATGACACACGACTGTGTCCCCAGGGCTACCAGCAACCACATTGTGAAGTTTGTGGATGACACAACAGTGGTGGGCCTCATCAGGGATAATAACAACCTGGCCTATAGAGAGGAGGTGGAGCAGTTGGTGGGCTGGTGCAGGGAAAACAACCTGATCCTGAACATGGACAAAACTAAAGAGATCATTGTTGACTTCAGGAAAAAACAACCCAACCATGCTCCATTTCTCCTCAACAACATCAAGTTCCTGGGGGTGCACATCACAGGCAACTTCACCTGGTCTGAGAACACCACGCCACTGGTCAAGAAGGCACAGCAGCATCTGCACTTCTTGCATAGGATGAGAAGAGCCCACCTGCCCCTGCTCATCCTCATTACATTCTACAGAAGCACCATATAGAGTGTTCTAACCAGCTGCATCTCTGTGTGGTGTGGAGGCTGCAGTGCCTCTCACTGGAAGAATGTGAGGAGAGTGGTGAGGACAGCAGAGAAAATCACTGGGACTTCTCTTCCCTCCATTCAGGACATTGCACCAAGGCGTTGCATGTCTCGAGCAAGAAACATCATCAGTGACCTCTGACACCCTCATTATGGACTGTTCTCCCCTCTGGCCTCTGGAAAGAGGTTCTGCAGCATTAGGTGCAGGGCCACCAGGTTCTGTAACAGCTTGTTCCCCCAGGCCACCAGACTGCTGAACTCCAAACTCAAACTTTAAACTACTATTTATAACTTGAACATTCCAAATTCCACAGGTCACTTTATACTAATTCACTTTATAATATTTCTGCTGCTGCTGCATAATTTAATTGAATACTCTTCATATTTATTTCTGTGTTGAGCCAATTTGCAATGAAATTTCGCTTGGTGTACACTTGTTGCATACTGAATGACAATAAAGTTGTCTAAGTCTCTCAGATGGTGTCAAGTGTTTATGTTTGTAACTCCCTCCATACTCTTCCTCATTTATTTGTTTGTAAATTGTTTTATTTCATAGGTTTGCCCAGTCTATCATTAGATCCTCATCCCATTTGTCAATGTAATCTAATGTAAGTTAATAATTTGTTTATCATTAGACAGAGATAATGTGGATCATCCATTATAGAGTCACAGAGTACAGTGATGCTTGAAAGTTTGCAAACCCTTTAGAATTTTCAATATTTCTGCATAAACATGACCTAAAACATCATCAGATTTTCACACAAGTCCTAAAAGTAGATAAAGAGAACCCACTTAAACAAATGAGACAAAAATATTATATTTGGTCATTTATTTATTGAGGAAAATGATCCAGTATTACATATTTGTGAGTGGCAAAAGTATGTGAACCTCTAGGATTAGCAGTTAATTTGAAGGTGAAATTAGAGTCAGGTGTTTTCAATCAATGGGATGACAATCAGGTGTGTGTGGGCACCCTGTTTTATTTAAAGAACAGGGATCTATCAAAGTCTGATCTTCCCAACACATGTGTGTGTAAGTGTATCATGGCATGAACAAAGGAGATTTCTGAGGACCTCAGAAAAAGCATTGTTGATCAGGCTCATCAGGCTGGAAAAGGTTACAAAACCATCTCTAAAGAGTTTGGACTCCACCAATCCACAGTCAGACAGATTGTGTACAAATGGAGGAAATTCAAGACCATTGTTACCCTCCCCAGGAGTGGTCAACCAACAAAGATCACTCTAAGAGCAAGGCATGTAATAGTCAGCAAGGTCACAAAGGACCTCAGGGTAACTTCTAAGCAACTGAAGGCTTCTCTCACATTGGCTAATGTTAATGTTCATGAGTTCACCATCAGGAGAACACTGAACAACAATGGTGTACATGGCAGGGTTGCAAGGAGAAAGCCACTGGTCTCCAAAAAGAACATTGCTGCTCACCTGCAGTTTGCTAAAGATCACGTGGACAAGCCAGAAGGCTATTGGAAAAATGGTTTGTGGATGGATGAGACTAAAATAGAACTTTTTGGTTTAAATGAGAACTGTTATGTTTGCAGAAAGGAAAACACTGCATTCCAGCATAAGAACCTTATCCAATCTGTGAAACATATTGGTGGTAGTATCATGGTTTGGGCCTGTTTTGCTGCATCTGGGCCAGGACAGCTTGCCATCATTGATAGAACAATGAATTCTGAATTATACCAGCGAATTCTAAGGAAAATGTCAGGCCATTTGTCCATGAACTGAATCTCAAGAGAAGATGGCTCATGCAACAAGACAACGACCCTAAGCACACAAATAGTTTTATCAAAGAATGGTTAAAGAAGAATATAGTTAATGTTTTGGAATGGCCAAGTCAAAGTCCTGACCTTAATCCAATCAAAATGTTGTGGAAGGACCAGAAGTGAGCAGTTCATGTCAGGAAACCCATCAACATCCCAGAGTTGATGCTGTTCTGTATGGAGGAATGGGCTAAAATTCCTCCAAGCCGGTGTGCAGGACTGATCAACAGGTAGTTGTGGTTATTGCTGCACAAGGGGGGCACACCAGAGACTGAAAGCAAAGGTTCACATACTTTTGCCACTCACAGATATGTAATATTGGATGATTTTCCTCAATAAATAAATGACCAAGTATAATATTTTTTGTCTCATTTATTTAACTGGGTTCTCTTTATCTACGTTTAGGACTCGTGTGAAAATCTGATGATGTTTTAGGTCATCTTTGTGCAGAAATATAGAAAATTCTAAAGGGTTCGCAAACTTTCAAGGACCACTGTATGCGCTGTTACTATAAAAACAATAAAGTATTAGAATGAGGACACTAATTGAAACACTTTGACACTACAGTCTACACTACTGTCCAAATTACTGTTATTGAAAATTCGTCAACATCTGACCAATCAGATTTGAGAAGTCAACAGCATTGTGGTCAACCAATCTAAATCTTGTACAATAAATACTGCCATGGGATGTAATAGCAACATGTATCACATTTCCCTACTAAAGCACACTTTAACTAAAAATCTAAATCAATAATGGAGTTTAAACAGAGTTTAAACCTGCTTTGCATGTACATTTTCTAGCTGAGAGTATTCACTCAAACAAAGGCACAGCTTATTTCAATTGAAAGCAAGCAACAAGAAATTTATAGCACAAAGAATGTGAACATGTATTCCATATTAGTATTACATCTTAGTAAAATAAATATTTCTTGAACAAGTGCTGTAGTATCTCTCAAGAATAGATTTTAAGAGGCACTTTATCTTTATATGTAGTGCTAAATCAATCCATTTTTGCATGTATAGTGAAAGTGTGATAAATGTAAGGGTGCACTTATTTGTTCCAGGGTGCCCTGCTTTTTTTTTTTTGACTGATGTATTTATTATAAAAAATGACTACAAAATGTCAACTTTCTGTGTCACTTGTTGGAGTATATCACCTTTATCTGGAGGCATTGTATCAAAGAGAGTGAAAGGGTTGCTTGCTTAAATATGTTGAGAAAAGTCTACAATTTCCATGGTATGTACTTATTTTTTCACGTGACTGTATATATCTGTACACGTGGTAGAAGACTGCCACCTGAAACATCCTATTCCTTAAGATACTTTGGGTCCAAAACTAGAATTTATCCACTCTCTCAATTTATTCCAGCCCTTACTGTCTTCCTCAAAACACAATGAACCAGTGACAAAGACAGCAACAGTCCTAATTTACAGAAATTAAATTATGAAAATGATTCCTCATCCAGAAAGGCTTAGCAGTCAGGTCAGTCTTGACAAGAAAGACATGGCAAGACTTATTATATTAGGGCATGCTGAGCCAATAGTCACTCATTTGAGAGTTTAATTCACAAACATTAAAGGTAGACTGCCTTTCAGATTTTTCCAAGTGTAGGTCATAAAAATAATTTTCCCTGACACCCAATTATTTTTGTTTAGTGGACTTAAAGGAACAGTCCACCGTACTTCCATAATGAAATATGCTCTTATCTGAATTGAGACGAGCTGCTCCGTACCTGTCCGAGCTTTGCGCGACCTCCCAGTCAGTCAGACTCAGTCAGACGCGCTGTCACTCCTGTTAGCAATGTAGCTAGGCTCAGTATGGCCAATGGTATTTTTTGGGGCTGTAGTTAGATGCAACCAAACTCTTCTGCGTTTTTTCCTGTTTACATAGGTTTATATGACCAGTGATATGAAACAAGTTCAGTTACACAAATTGAAACGTAGCGATTTTCTATGCTATGGAAAGTCCGCACTATAATGACAGGCGTATTAACACCTTCTGCGCGCTTCGACAGCGCATTGATACGGAGCTCAGATATCAATGCGCTGCCGAAGTGCGCAGAAGGTGTTAGTACGCCTGTCATTATAGTGCGGACTTTCCATAGCATAGAAAATCGCTACGTTTCAATTTGTGTAACTGAACTTGTTTCATATCACTGGTCATATAAACCTATGTAAACAGGAAAAACGCGGAAGAGTTTGGTCGCATCTAACTACAGCCCCAAAAAATACCATTGGCCATACTGAGCCTAGCTACATTGCTAACAGGAGTGAGAGCGCGTCTGACTGCGTCTGACTGACTGGGAGGTCGCGCAAATCTCGGACAGGTACGGAGCAGCTCGTCTCAATTCAGATAAGAGCATATTTCATTATGGAAGTACGGTGGACTGTTCCTTTAAAGCTACTGGATTCGAATCACAGACTTACAATTTTATTATTTATTTATTTTTTAAATAGAACAATTAATGGGTGGCACGGTGGTGTAGTGGTTAGCGCTGTCGCCTCACAGCAAGAAAGTCCTGGGTTCGAGCCCCGGGGCCGGCGAGGGCCTTTCTGTGTGGAGTTTGCATGTTCTCCCCGTGTCCGCATGGGTTTCCTCCGGGTGCTCCGGTTTCCCCCACAGTCCAAAGACATGCAGTTTAGGTTAACTGGTGACTCTAAATTGACCGTAGGTGTGAATGTGAGTGTGAATGGTTGTCTGTGTCTATGTGTCAGCCCTGTGATGACCTGGCGACTTGTCCAGGGTGTACCCCGCCTTTCACCCGTAGTCAGCTGGGATAGGCTCCAGCTTGCCTGCGACCCTGTAGAAGGATAAAGCGGCTAGAGATAATGAGATGAGATGAGAACAATTAATGAATTTAGGGCCATGTGGCCATAAATTCTCCGGCATTTTTTTCCTGCTTTACCATGACCCAATTCAAGATACTAAGTCATTCATCACGTGGTGGGCTTTCCTCATTTGTGCAAGGCATTGTGGGATACAAATTTGAAACAGGAGAGAAAATGGAAGACGTGAGTGTGCGAATGAAATGCGAAAGGCTGACTCAGTAATGGAAAGCGAAAAGAAAAATGTTATGGTGCGAAGAAAAGGAAACACAGGACCAAACTAAAAAATATTGGCGGTCAGCGAGCACCTCTGTGTGATCAGCTGTTCATTTAGCGACAGAATGATATAACTGTCAGTGCACGGCCAAAGGTAAACCTGCTCATGTGCACACGGACTTCCTCTGTCTACTTGACTATCACAATGACCAAATTTCAGAGGAAACTAAATTTCACCAATTTTATGAAATTGAAAGGCTGTCTAGCTTTAACACAAATTATTATACATACAAGACATTTTTTCGATGGAATAAAAGCGTGTTCTATTCCCTTCTAGCAGGTTTCATTCATTTGGTTTGATAGCATTCAATATTGTTTGCATATCGCTTATCCTATGTGTATTACGTCACTCTACCCAGTGGAGAATGAGCGTTGAATATGGTTTACGATACTGCATGGTTGTCAAGACAAAATGACATCACAGATCAGAGACATAAACTTTCGCACTAGTGAGCGACTATGACAATTTGTAAACAAACATGGCCACCCGGTTTGCTTCATTAAATACGGAAGATTTTGAGAGAAAGACATGTTGAACACACGAAAGGAATATAATAATAATAATAATAATAATAATAATAATAAGAAGAAGAAGAAGAATATTGGCTGGCTTTTTTTTCGTGGTATATTAGATATACTCCATTCATCTAGCATGATAAGCCAAAACGTTTTCTTTTCCTTACTGAGGTTAAGGTTATAGTTAGATTTAGGTGCAGGCACAGCATGAATTAACTGTGATAATACTGTAATTATGTCAATGGAAGGTCCTCACAAGGATAGTGAGACAAACGTGTGTGAGTGTGTGTGTGTGTGTGTGCATGCATGGATCCTAGCATGTTCAGAATTTGTACTATCTTTCATTACATTTCGCAGCAAGTAAAGGTCACCATTACAAAGCATCTGTCTACCAGTGATAACAGTGAAAGATATTCATGTGGACTAAAGTGAGGCTGGTATTATACCTGATGTGTAACTACGCATACGTCCATGCTCACACGGTCGTTATGCTCTGTTAACCTACTTGCCTGCGGACTTTCTGTGCACCTGGAGGATTCAAAGTTACATGCACTAGTGAGCAGATCAGCGCTAATGCATCCCTGCTTGGTCAGTTTTCCTTGTTGAGCTATAAAATGGCATGCAAATGCAGATAATCTCTGTTGCAATAACTTCTTCTCAAAACGTTCCATTGAAGATGTGTGTCAAATTGCTAAGAATGGCCTCATACATAGAATTGTTTAATTTATATGAGCAGTGTAACACATTGCAATTAGCTGCATCTCAAGTCAAGTCAAGTCAACTTTATTGTCAAATATGCTATACATGCTCGACATACCGTACAGCACAGATGAAATTTCAGTCCTCTCTGACCCACAGTGCAAACAGGCAATGCAATAAATAAAAATAAAAATAGAATAATTGAAACAAACAAACAAACAAACAAACAAACAAACAAACAAACAATATAAACAGTATAAACACTCTAGATAAGAACTAGACATAGACTAAACACTCAAACAAACAATATGAACAGTATAAACGCTAGATAAGAACTAGACATAGACTAAACACTCATAAACAGACAATATAAACAGTATAAACACTAGATAAGAACTAGACAGACTAAACACTCAAACAAACAATATAAACAGTATAAACACTCTAGATAAGAACTAGACATAGACTAAACACTCAGACAATATAAACAGTATAAACACTAGAAAAGAACTAGACAAAGACTAAACACTCAAACAGACAATATAAACAGTATAAACGCTAGATAAGAACTAGACAGACTAAACACTCAAACAAACAATATAAACAGTATAAACACTCTAGATAAGAACTAGACATAGACTAAACACTCATAAACAGACAATATAAACAGTATAAACACTAGATAAGAACTAGACATAGACTAAACACTCATATATATATATATACACACACTCACACACACACACACACACACACACACGTAAATTGGTGCAAATAAATAAACAGTCAAGGGCACTTGAGGTATACCAGGTAAACATGAAATAAGCAGTATAAACAAACTAGCAGCTGTTAAGGTGAGGTAGTGCGGAATAGTGCAAATGAGCGAGGTAAAGTGAGATGTGCGGTCCCTGAGTTCAGTCCCATCTGTTTCGTGCTTCAAATAACCATATCTGTATTAGAATTTGAACCAGAAATGGGTGTGGCTAAAATCACTATACCTCCAGAAACACTGAATTAAACAGAGATGCTGAAAAAAAAGGGAGTCATTTTTCATTTGCAAAATATCCCCTGAATGTCCACAGTTCTTCAGACACAGTTACATCACTCGAGTTGTAAACAGATGACCTGCGGACCTTTCTCTTGAATATGACTGACGCTATGACGCTATGTCTACATCAATAAGCTTTAGTTTTAAAATTATATTTTAAAATGAAAATGATCTCCATCTAGGGGAACATGTTAGCTCCGTATCAGACATAATCTCCATATGAACATGCCTGAAAATGCAGATCACATGACCATTCATGTACATTGGGCATATGCGTGGTCACTTAGTTGCAGAACACAACTGACAGCAATGGAAAACAAGTGACAGCAATGGCAAAAAGAATAAATGCAGAATTTAACTGCACAACAGCTGCTAACAAAAATAACACTTGTAAATGATTATCCTTGTTGCACTGACCACTGGTATTTGAGACCAATGCTGTTTGTTTTCTTCTGGAAGCAGGTCGTGTGATAGGAGTGTGACGAATCAGGGAAGGCTATGTCATGGTTGATCAAGAATCAGGAAGTGAGTGTGTTTCTGCCTGTCTAGACTAAAAACACAACCCCAGAATTTTCAAGCTACAGTGGGGACAGTAGCATTTCCAAAAATATCCTTTTTAGGAGCTTGGAAACTCTGTCGCAGTGTGGATGCCAGGCATAAACGTAGCAAAAGTAATGCATTCTAAAACCTAATCATATTAATGGTTATACATCAATATATTATAACAATATATTTCCAAGCCCTGTGATAACCTGGCGACTTGTCCAGGGTATACCCCGCCTCTTGCCCATAGTCAACTGGGATAGGCTCCAGCTTGCCTGCAACCCTGTAGAACAGGATAAGCGGCTACAGCTAATGGATGGATGGATGGATGTATTTCCAAAGAGGAGGAATTATTTTACAACCCCAATTCAAAAAATTTCGGGACACTGTGTAAACTGTAAATAAAAACAGAATGTGATAATTTGCAAATCATGGAAACCCTATATTTCATTGAAAATAGTACAAAGACAACATATCAAATGTTGAAACTGAGAAATGTAATTGTTTTTTGAAAAATATATGCTCATTTTGAATTTGATGTCAGCAACATGTTTCAGAAAAGTTGGGACAGGGTCAAAAAAAGACTGAAAAAAGTTGTGTCATGCTTAAAAAAAGTGATGAATTGGCAACAGTCAGTAACATGACTGGGTATAAGCAGAGCATCCCAGAGAAGCGGAGTCTCTCAGAAGTAAAGATGGGGAGGGGTTCACTGCTCTGTGAAAGGCTGCATGGGCAAACAGTGCAACAATTTAAGAATGACATTCCTCAATGTAAAATTGCAAAGAAATTGAGGATCACATCATCTATGGGACATAACATCATTAAACGATTCAGAGAATCTGGAGAAATCTCTGTATGCAAGAGACAAGGGGGAAAACTGACGCTGGATGCCTGTGATCTTCAGGCCCTCAGGTGACACTGCGTTAAAAGCAGACACATGTCTGGAATGGAAATGACTGTATGGGCTCAGGAACACTTCAGAAAATCATCATCTGTGAAAACAGTTCATTACTGCATCCACAAATGCATGCTAAAACAATATATAAACAATATCCAGAAACACCGCCACCTTCTCTGGGCCTGAGCTCTTTTATGATGGACTGAGGCCAAGTGGAAAATTGCACCATGGCCTAATGGTTAGAGACACAGCTTTGGGACCAAAAGGTCACTGGTTTGATTCCCTGGACCAGCAGGAATGGCTAAAGTGCCCTTGAGCAAGGCATCTGACCCCAGGCTACTCTGGGTATGTTGCTTTGAATAAGAGTGTCTGCTAAATATCTGTAATATAATGTATATTTTACATATCAGACACAGAAGTTGATCAGAATTGACTGCGAAGTTGGGACACAGTGCTGTTGCTAGTGTAAACGAGGCCCTCCCAGTAGCATTTAACTATTGTGCCTATAAAATTTTCTGGTCAAATTTAACTTATTAACAACAAAGAATGACAAAAGGTAGAGATATACTACTCTAGGCACAGTGTGTGGTCTATCTGGAGCAGCCACTCTGTAAATAAAATCACACACACACACACATCTCATCTCATCTCATCTCATCTCATCTCATTATCTCTAGCCGCTTTATCCTGTTCTACAGGGTCGCAGGCAAGCTGGAGCCTATCCCAGCTGACTACGGGCGAAAGGCAGGGTACACCCTGGACAAGTCGCCAGGTCATCACAGGGCTGACACATAGACACAGACAACCATTCACACTCACACCTACGGTCAATTTAGAGTCACCAGTTAACCTAACCTGCATGTCTTTGGACTGTGGGGGAAACCGGAGCACCCAGAGGAAACCCACGCGGACACGGGGAGAACATGCAAACTCCGCACAGAAAGGCCCTCGCCGGCCACGGGGCTCGAACCCGGACCTTCTTGCTGTGAGGCGACAGTGCTAACCACTACACCACCGTGCCGCCCACACACACACACACACACACACACACACACACACACACATATATATATATATAAAATGATGCATTCCTGTGATGACCTGGCGACTTGTCCAGGGTGTACCCCGCCTTTCGCCCGTAGTCAGCTGGGATAGGCTCCAGCTTGCCTGCGACCCTGTAGAACAGGATAAAGCGGCTAGAGATAATGAGATGAGATAATGATGCATTCTGCTTGTTCTGTTTGTATCTATATTTGTATCTGTTAGAATCACGTTATCTATTCATTCTGAAAAATGTATCTATGTTTTGTTATATTCTATTATGCACACAATATATTCACAACTTGACCACAATAATACATAAGTATGCAATTTTAGATGCAAATATCACCCGTGTTGTAGTCAAGTCACTGAACCTCGAGTCTGAGTCCAGTCATGAGTCCCCAGTCTTCAAGGCCGAGTCAAGTCCAAGTCATTAAAGAAAATTTCAAGTCGAGTCCACTATTGACCTGAGTCGAGTCCAAGAACAAGACTCCAACCGCACCATTTGACAGTGTCTGTTGCTGCCTTTATGCGAAACCGTGTCTGCTACTGTGTTGGACTAATGTTACTGCTTGACTGCCCCATTTTAGTTAATAGGCTACAGATAAAAAGCTTGTTCATCGCTCAGCAAGCCCCGCCCACTATCAACAGGGCAATGAACATAGCGTGTCACTTACTTCTCTGGGTGGAGTATTGCCAAATGATGATTGAAGTTCGAGGTTGTCCCCATCGTCTTCTTGATAGTTCTTCCACATATGGAACACATAGCTATGCATTTTTCCCACTGCACGAGAAGTCTGTATAAGCAAAGTGGACAGTCCAAGGGGCGTTCTCTCCAAGCATTTTAATGCCATTAACATTAGTTTGTTCCTAAACATTACGTATGAACAGGTGAATGTGCATGCTCTTGGATGAAATTAGTATAAAAATTAACGTAGATATAAATATCTTATGCCAAATTATTATGGCAAGTTACAAAAATAAAGAAAAAAATCTGAGTCCTCGTCTCCAATTTACGAGTCCGAATGCAATTAATGCACTAGTCCGAGTGCAAGTCTGAGTCATCAGTGCTCAATTCCAAGTCAAGTCATGAGTCCTTAAAATTAGGGCATGAGTCAGACTGGAGTCCGAGTCCTGGACTTGAGTACTACAAGCATGGATGTCACATTGTGCTATTGCGAACTGCCCCTCATCACTTACTATGCAGACCATCCAGTTCATTTCCGATTGAATGCAGTATGGGTAGCCATGTTAGCCGCACTCCTGTAAGTAAAGCCAAGTATGAAGTCAGCCAAAAGGGTTTTGGCTGTGTAATCAGTATTATTCCTGTCTTTATGTTGTACTCTGACTAAGCATTCATTTCCCCCCATTGGATTTTGAAGGTGACTAAGCTTGCCTTTAGGGCTTTTGAGGTTGGTGCTAATTGTGTAGCCAATGAACTAGAGCTCAAGTGACCTTATGAGTTTGACTGGATCATGGGAATCACTAAAGATAAAATGTAATACTGCTTCCAATTTGGTTTCGATGAACATTTGCACATATTTTGGTTCCTTATTTTTAGCTAAGAAATATGCCTTTATGCATTTATAGGGTATGTCTTATAGGACAAAAATCTGATGTGGATTACAAAAATATAACCTTATATTGATGTATTTTATGTCTTTTTTCCCATTAAAAAGACAAGCTAGCTTCCAAGGCAGTGCAATTTCCACCCTTTTTTTTTTCTGACAAATCATGCTCAGATATGTGTATATGCCAGTCAAATTTTCCAAAAGCTCTGACTTTAGTCAGTGTTTTCCTGTAAGTGCTTTGTAATTCTTTGCAGTGAGCTCACCCATGTTTTAATCTTTAACACAGCCAATTAGAATGCCCAATCCATCTTCCTAATGAATGGTCATGTTTTTTAGGATTCAGCTGCGCAATTAGAGGCAGCAAAGCTTCTTGCCAATTACAAAAAAGTTTTATTGCACCAGATAGCTATCAGGGCAGTGGTGACATCAAGGAGAATCATTCACTAACTGACATGGGAGGATTGCTTGAGGATTAATTGAAAACTGACTTAATGAATTCCACATTTGTGGCCTCTGCCAATTTTGGGTTGTGAAACTGAAATGCTTTATAAGCATTTTCAACCTGTCCTCTAATAGTGATAAAAAGGGATGAGAGAAGCAGGACAGGAATCATTTGGTATTCTTCTCACAGATACCGAAGTACATTCAAGTGATCTTGCAGTTTTTAGTTTGTTTCATTTTTTAAAATATATATATTTAAAAAAACATCAGCAAAACAATTTAGGCAATATAACTCTAGTCTCTGCAACTCCGCACATTTTATTTTTCTGGATTTTTTCCCCCCACTAATTTGTTTTGTTGCATCAGACAACTGAATACAAATCATGAAAAATAGTCTCAATGAGGCTGTAGCTCATACCAGCCACTGTTGTTGTGTGCGAGTTTGAAAACTGATCAATCCCGTGGGAAGAGCAGGGATTTTCATGAAATTGCACCTGACCCCTGTGGAGTCGCATCCATGGCAGGTGGTGCCACCTGGTGAATAATTCTTGTTGGAACATTTCTTTAAAGTCTTCTGGGTGAGTTTCAGTGAAAACATCCTCACAGTTTACGAACAGTAGTGTTTGGTGTGACGAGTCACACAAAATTTTCAAACACCCATAAAATGTTAAATATGACAGGTGGCGCCACCTTCTTGACAAATTCCAGTGAGTTTCAGTGAAAACGCCCCAGCAGTTTACGAGGAGAAACAAACAACAATTCACACTCACATCCACAGCTACGGTCAATTTAGAGCCACCAATTAACCTAACCCTGCCTCTCACCCATAGTCAGCTGGAATAGGCTTCAGCTTGCCTGTGACCCTGCACAGGATAAGTGGTTACAGATAATGGATGGATAGATAGATGGAGTTCACAAAGAGTCATGTTTAATGTGACGAGTCACCCAAAAATTTCAGACACCCATAAATCATAAATATGACAGGTGGCATAGCCATCTTGACAACTTTTATGCACACCCACCTGGGGAACATTGTATGTGAGTTTGATCGAAATCTGATCAATCCTGTCGAAGGAGTAGCGATTTTTGTAAATTGTGGATGGATGACAACGGATGCCAATGGCTGGACGACGGATGACACATGATCGCATAAGCTCATCCGGCCTGACCGACAGCCAGATGAGCTAAAAATAGCTTCCGAGGTACCAATCTAACTGGATTGTTATGCCAGAGAAAAGACAAGCTGTCGGCCATTTCTCAGCTTTATAGTAGATTCTTTGCTTGTCAATCTGCAGATGTTGTGAAGTGCATTGCTGAGGCCTTGCTGGTAGAATATCGGGATTAAAGTGGAGACAGTAAGATCATGGCAGCATGATGGACTTCCGCTTTGGGGCTCTTGGCTGTGAAGCAGTAGGGCTGAGAAGCAATAAATGGAACCTCTGTTGTTCAAGCGAGAAAGCTAAATACCTGAAGCAACTTTCTTTTTTGCTTCACATGTGACTACTCGTGCACCTACATGACACATCAATGCTCCCATTTCTTTCTATCTTTTGTTCTCGCTCCCCTTCCTTCCCACTGCATTGCTATGTGCACTTCTAATGAGTCTCAGTGCTTCATATTCACCATCACCATGGTTACCTTTGTACCTTATTCCCCTCCCATGATGATGGACCCCAACTGGACTCGACATGCAGAATCTGCCTGCAGGCAGTAGAGACTGTTCTCTGCACTGGAGCACATAACTATCATCTACAGCAGGTAGCTAGTGCTACTTATTAATTCTGAACCAACACCATCCTCAACTGGCTTTCAGTGGTCTACAGTTGCCTTATACGGGGTAAAAAAGCACTGCTGCTAGATTATACTGTGGCATAAATAGTATCCATCCTAATTATTATTTTTTTCTTTCTCCTTCTCCTTTTCACATTCTTCATCCAGCATATTGGTGTAGCTCAAGGTCTTATTAAATCAGACAAGTTCATTTGTTTAAGTCATTTAAGGCCCACAGGTCTCTAATGGCTAATGATTTATAGTGCAAAAGAATTCGGCATTCAGGCACTTTCAGGTCCACTCGCCCTGTCATATTGCAGAGGTGTCACATTACTTAAGAAATTAATGCAGGAGGAAGTCACTGTATCTGGCTGGAAGATTAATCACCGCTGAGTTGGAGGAGAAGCGCAAGAACGCTACTGCATCCATGGAGCACCTCCGCCACAGCCCAAAAGCTGTAATGGCATCTGAGATACTGCAAAAAGTTCACAAAGATTAAACTGAGCTAAAATGAGGTAAAGTTGCACATTGTAGTGTTATTATTTCTATATTATTATATGGCTTTTTTATTTCTAAGATTAAAGTAGACAGTCATTATAATGAGGTGTGACGCTGCTTTCAGTGATGTCATATTTGTAACACAGTTGAGTCACGCATGCAGAATAAACAACTAGCGGTTTTAAAACTGAATTTCTGTTAGCGGTTAGCGGTTTCTGAATGCTCTTTGTTGCTCATTTCTTGAATAACTCAGTGAATCTTGTTTGTCTTTCGGCCATGTTTGATTCCATTTTGATTTCCAATTCATTATTTTTTGTTGTTTTGTTTTTGTTTACTTTTTGCAACATTGAAAACCAGTGCCATGGAAAGAAAGTCTGTAATCGCCCACAGGCATTACGGGAAAATACTGCTCATCAAGGAACCAATCAGAGCGCATGGTTTTACCGGAAGTAGCTCCTCGTGTCATATAATAAACACCTTATTAAGCTTACTTGCTCGGTCTTCATGGGGAAATATCAGACCTCTGTCTTCTTTGTACAAACCTCATCTACAGCTCGGTCCATACTGTCAAGCCCTCAGTCTGATATTTTCCCCTAAAGACCTCGCACTCAGTTAATAAGTAGTTAGTAACAACTCATTCACAGGGATTTGTATGCCACATGTTCCAATTAATTAAATCCTAATAATAAATGGATAAAAAATACAAGAACTTGCCTTGTGGAAGCTGTATAAGCTTAGACTCTGTAACTATAAACTGATAAAGTATTTAATTTCATCTTTAATGAATAAAAACGTAATAGGTGGTTAATTGTCCTGGTATAAGATAAATAATACAGTTATTGTCATGGTGTCATTGTTTTAATCCTTACATAATGGATGGTACGGTATCATAGTAAAATGATGATTATTATTATTATTGTTATTATTATTGCATGCTCATGATTCAGTGATTTTTGACTTATTTAATAATTATAGTATAGTTTTGACTTTGCAAAGACATGCAACACACATTTGAGTCCCACAGAATGTGTAAAGGGTCATACACCATTTTTGGTTAGTACTGTATCATTCATAATTTGTTATTACAACACATAGCACTGTTGAATTCTTGAATCTGACCAGTTAGAAGGTGTTGGTTTATTTTTAATTGATAATTATTGGCAGTAACAGTAATATATATATATATAAGTACTAATTCTAATATATAATTGTTTTTGTAATAACAGCATTTCTTGTATGGTGGATGCTCCACATAAAGAGCTTGTTCTTTTATTTAGCATTTATGGAAGGAGTCTCCAGTGTTTGCAGGTTGTGACAGTCAGAGCTAAAACTACTCCTTTACATTTTCTGACCCGGGAAAGTCTTATACAGTAGATGGAGGAGTTTGCAGTTTCTCCCACAAATGACAAGCTGATTTTTGGTCTTATTACCTTCAGTAGAAAGAAAGAGAAGCAGGTGGCTGGTGAGGAAACACCTGTGTATAACTGATATACCCTCACCGGCCACTTTAATAGGAACTTGTTCTTGAGTCTAAGATTCCTGTTCTTGGCTGCAGGAGTGGAACCCAATGTGGTCTTCTGCTGTTGCATGCTGAGATGCTTTTCTGCTTTACATGGTTGTAAAGAGTTGTTATGAGTTACTATATCCTTCCTGGGAGCTTGAGACAATTTGGTCATTTGTTCCCCCCTCTGACCTCTCTTATCAACAAGGCCTTTGTTTCCACCAACAGAACTGTCCCTCACTGAATGTTTGTTTTTTTTGTTTTTCGCACTATTCTGTGTAAACTCTCGAGACTGTTGTGTGTGAAAACGCCAGGAGATCAGCAGTTTCTGAAATACTCAAACCAATCCATCTGACTCAAACCGACACCCATGCCACAGTGAAAGTCACACTTTGAGATCACAATTTTTTTTTTCCCATTCTGATGTTTAAAGTGAACATTAACCAAAGTTCTTGATTTGTATCTGCATGGTTTTATGCATTGTGCAGCTGCCAAGGGATTGGCTGATTAGGGAACTGCATACAACAGCAGGTGGATGCATGAGTGTTCCTAATAAAGTGGCCAGTGAGTGTAATGTACTAAATGTTTACAGGAGCTAAGTTGAACAACATTAAACAAAACTATAAATGGTAAAAACATATGAAATGTCTATTATTATTATTATTATTATTATCATCATCATCATCATCATCATCATCGACAAATTGCTGTGATATAAGGGGACGTGGTGTTATTGGAAAATAATGATCCCATATTCCCTATTTTCCCATAACAGCATAACTCATTGTGTTTTATTCCTTACATAATGCATAATAAACCCTGCAATAAAGTATAATGCAATTCCCGTCATAATTATATCTCATCTCATCTCATTATCTCTAGCCGCTTTATCCTTCTACAGGGTCGCAGGCAAGCTGGAGCCTATCCCAGCTGACTACGGGCGAAAGGCGGGGTACACCCTGGACAAGTCGCCAGGTCATCACAGGGCTGACACATAGACACAGACAACCATTCACACTCACATTCACACCTACGGTCAATTTAGAGTCACCAGTTAACCTAACCTGCATGTCTTTGGACTGTGGGGGAAACCGGAGCACCCGGAGGAAACCCACGCGAACACGGGGAGAACATGCAAACTCCACACAGAAAGGCCCTCGCCGGCCCCGGGGCTCGAACCCAGGACCTTCTTGCTGTGAGGCGACAGCGCTAACCACTACACCACCGTGCCGCCCATAATTATATCAATGTGCATAATGATAATGATATGCATTTATTTATAGGCCATCACTCAAACAGTATAAAGTGTCAACTATATATATATATATATATTTTTTTTTTTACATAACTCATGACCCAACTGTGCACCCCACTGTTTCTCATAACAAGCCTGTAAATATGGCTTGGAAGTCATGTGACTTATTGAGCTTGCTTTCTAGCTTTAGAGATCAAGGTGATGTCAGTGATATGACATGAAGCATGTTTCTCCTTTGGTAATAAAGGGCTAAAACTCATCACTATTGAATCTTTTTTTATCATTAATTACAACAAACAAGGGTTACTCAAGGAAGTTATTTAGGACCAGCTAGATTTATTTATTTAGTTTTTAATCTACTCTAACAATCTAATACATCACTTTGAATGGATGCTATAGCTGACATTTTTTTTTTCTCTTTTTGCTCACTTTGATCATGTCTATCTATAACATTTCATAATCTGGAGCTTTCTATTTCACAGACAGCACATAAAATATAGAAATGCTTCTTCAATGCATGCACAGGATGAAGATGTGTAGATACTGTGTACGAAGTGATAATCCAAACAGGAATATGAATAAAGAACCCAGTTGCAGTGAGAAAAGCTTTTGATGGGGAGTTTATTTTGTGTTAAACTCCATGGGATATGGCCTGATTACCTTATTATCTGATCTATCAAAAACACTGCTATATTTACTCTCCTCTTCCTTTTTTTTTCTTTTTTTTCCCAGGCTCCCATTATTTCAGAGCAGATGAGAAGCATGTTTTCAGCTTGTGGAGGTTGATGGCAGACAAATTAACACTGGTATGCTGTTATGAGGTGTGGATATGGATTAATAATAATAATAATAATAATAATAATAATAATAATAATAATAATAATAATAATAAACGCAAAGCACCTCCAGCCCCTATAGTGAAATCTTGGTGATTTTTAATGAGAAATCCCTTCCCTGAGTTTTCTCGTCCTTGCCCAAATTCAAGGCTGATTTCTAACTGATATGCAAAACTGTCAGTGGTGTTTTGAAAGTTATATAACACTTCACTCTTTACGTAACTTTCTACAGAGTGATAAAGAATGGAAAAGAAAAGAAAAAAAGGTTTTGATTTTTCTTTCTGTCTTTTTTTTTCCATTGGACTTAACCCAGGACTTATAAATAGTGGGAAAAATAAGTGACTCAGAATCATCAGTGAGTCACAAGTCTACAACAGAAGGGAAGGAAAGTATTTATGTCTCCTCTTTTTCTCCATCCTCTCTCTTTCACTGTCTTTACTGTTCTACCTTCTATGTGTTCATGCATACGGCCACAGAACATATACAGCTCTCTGAACACTTGCAAGAGATACACGGAGCCATTTTTCACAATCATTTCAGCATACGAGTCTCGTATCAGCTTCCATCTGACCATACATTCATAATCACTAGCAAACAAAAAAGAAAATAAAAAAATGTCAAGATCAACACTATTTTAGCTCTCGTCATACATATACTGTATGTACGCCAAGGACAAGAGATGTACAGTATAGTGCTATCGATATTAAAAATGATTACACATCTTATATTCAATATAGAAACATATCTTATTGACTGCACTTTTTTTCTACTATGAGACTTGAATAAGGAATGGATAATGACTAAGCCAAAGGAAAAACCAAAACTGTCAAATATGATGAAAGGAACATAATGAATTATATCACCGGGTATGATCATTCACCACCAAATGGCATGGCTTAATTTGTTTCATTGTAAGACACCTGCAACTGATTGGCTCAGTAAGTGATTTGGCCCAGACTTCAGACCACATGCCTGTGTCATACAGCTCACTGAAAATACTCCAACGAACTCTCAGACTTAACACATTTAAACTCAAATATGAAGCATTTGGTTTCTAAAACGGCATCCATTTAAATGCTGAAAATCGAAGTCAAGGGAAAACAAACCCGAAGCAATAGTGCCACCCTTAGGTTTAAATGAAACTTAGGCTCAGGACAAAAGAGCATTGAGGAATTAATAAAAGAAAAATGATTTCAGAATAAATATAATGCCAAATAATTAGAGAGGTATGTTTCTTCTTTCAGTCGAGAAAAAAAATATATAACTCAATACAGAGAGTTACATAACAGACATAGGAATTCAAAGTTCATAAGCATGCACCTACATTATGAATAAAGTTGTTCTTTTGCAACAGTAGAAGGTTGTTAGTGCTTTATTTGGTATTCTTCTAACAGTATCCTGTAGATGTTTCCTTTTTCTCCTGAAAACTACTACGGCTGCAAAGGTAAATCGTAATTCAAAGGGTTTTATTATTTGTTTAAACAAATATGCAATATAAATTATTTATTTTTTTAATTCAACATCCAATTAAATTATCTGTCCAAATATTTATTTATTTATTCATTCATCTTTTATACTATTGTACAGATATCTTTATGTTGCTAATTAAAATAATAGCAAATGTTAAGAATATATATCATGATATAGTACATGGACACAAGTGTTTTACTGGGAAATATGCCACTCATATTTTTTAGATGAACGACATCAGCTACCATGACAACCGTCATATAGGCACATAGACATGTATGTCTATATGTCTATATGACACACAGAGACATATAAATCTCTATCCATCATCCATGAGGAAATAGATGCATCGTTTTGATAAACTTGGGTACTTTTCATTTGTGAACGTGTTGATATAATAAAAAGAAAATCACACATTGGCTTGAAGACGTGAAGTTTATCTTCTCATGTTGAAAAAGCTACATTTTTCATACAAAATACATCGCAGATCTGAGTGACATATTTAAATAATATTGGCTGGTGTTAAGTGGTATATCAGGAATATTCCATTCAGCTCGCACGAGTCGAAGATGAGTAGCTGAATGGAATATATCTGATATAACAAGAAAAAATTTGAGTCACGTGTGTGTGTGTGTGTGTTAAGAATATGACATTCTACACAGGTAAGTATCTGTGGACAGTAAATAAAGCACTCATAAGTTGGAAATAACAATTACATATTCACAAATGATATGTATACGCACCTATTAGAAATTAATTTAATGCCTATTATGTGAATGTCTGTACTCCTGTGTTCCCATAAATAATTACATTATCTGAATACCACCTTGCTAAGCTTGAAAATAACCTGTTTGAAGTTTCTGTTATGTCTGGCAGGAGCAGCAAGAGCTGAGACATTAACAGATTGTCATACCTGACCTGGGGCATATTGAGATGACACCTTATGACATGTGATGTGATGTGCCTGTGCTACGCTGCTGCTCTCACAGATTGGATATCAGCTACACTCAGAGGGGTCAGATCTTAAATGACCTCTGAGGCAGTTCTCGCATTTCTCCTAACAACTGGAAAGCTGATGCACCTCCAGCAACCAATGAACTCAGTTAACTGCCACACCTCCAACGATCATGTGCCATCTCTTTAACAACAAAGAAGGGTGTGTGTGGTGGAGGGGATGAGCTTTCAGTGCCCAAACACTTTCCCCTTTTCTCCTCAGTGGCTATTGTGGAACTTTTTGCCATCCTCAGCCTAAGAGTGAAGCTGCCAGGAGCAGTGGATTTGTTGGGTTATCTGTTTGCCTCCCCCCTTGGGGAATGAAGGACCCACTAGCTATTAGAAATTAAGCACATGACCACCAGCTCAGACATTCCCATGAGTTTGAAGAAGCAACAGCGAGTGACACTGGCTGACAGAATTGGGCGTAATTTCTTATCTCCATAACTGCTCGGTTCAATTAAAATCTGAAGCATTATAACTTCAGAGTTGACACAAATAAGCTATGTGTGCACTTCATACTGAGGCAGCTCCTCTCCAAGGCTGAGAAATGATGAGTTTACATTGTGTTTTTCAAAGCAGTCAGTGCCAAGTTTCCCAAAAACACTGCAGCACAAAGATCATCATTAAATGGGAGCGCAAGCAGCCCAGTGAATGCTCTGTCTCCAAGTTGAGATGCTTTTAGCATTAAGAGGCTTTTGGGAAACCCACCTCAGATCGGTTTGCTTGTTGTCACATTATACTAAGACCTATAGTAAATTTAACAGAAGTGATTAGCTCATCCAGCAGACAGCCCAATGAGCTTATGCTATCATGTCTTGTCTGTTATCCATCTGTTGTCTGTCATCCATCTGGCGTCATCCACATTCTACAAAAATTGCTTCTTCTCTCTCAATTCTTGAATGTTTTTTTATTATTTTTGGCAGGAAGGTAGGTCTGCCTGTGGCTTCTACCCAAATTTGCATAATTGCAATTAATCATGAAGACATGGAGTAATTAAGCTCTAACGAGCAGTTTCTATACAAATCGTTTCGTCTCCCTCAATTCTTCACTGAATTTTATTCTTTCTGGCATTAAGGTAGGGGTACCTAGGGTACATATAATTTCTACCCAGATTTGCATAATTGCAATTATTAATGAAGTTATGAACTAATTAAGGCTTAATGAGCAGTTCAACAAAAATTGCTTCTTCTCGGTCAATTCCTCACCATTTTGGATTCTTTCTGGTAAGTAGGTCGGTATTCCGAGGTTGTATATAGCTTCTACACAGATTTGCTTCATTAGAATTATGAACAAAGTTAGGATAAAATTAATCTCTAACAAGCAATTTCCACACAAAAACAATCCCACATCTGGCAGGTTGGAGGTGCTCCGACAATAGGAGGAACCTACTCACTACTGTACCAAGACTGTTCTATGCAAGGTGGCACACTTTAGATCACTCTATCTGGACTGGACGGGGCTGGAGTGAGATGCTTCATCATTGACAGTTCTATTATTATTATTATCCATCAATCCATCCATTATCGGTAACTGCTTATCCTGTGCAGGGTTGGGGGCAAGCTGGAGCCTATCCCAGCTGACTATGGGCGAGAGGTGGGGTACACTCTGGACAAGTTGCCAGATCATTGCAGGGCTGACACATAGAGACAAACAACAATTCACACTCACATTCACACCTACAGTCAATTTAGAGCCACCAATTAACCAATTAACAACAGTGCTGCCCCTTTATTATCCATCCATCTATTTTCTGCTTATCCTGTTCTACAGGGTCACAGGCAAGCTAGAGCCTATCCCACCTGACTATGGGTGAGAAGCGGGGTACACCCTGGACAAGTTGCCAGGTTATCGCAGGGCTGACACAGAGACAAACAACCATTCACACTCACATTCACACCTATGGTCAATTTAGAGCCACCAATTAACCTAACCTGCATGTTTTGGACTGTGGGGGAAACCGGAGCATTCAGAGGAAACCCACGCAGATACGGGGAGAACATGCAAACTCTACACAGAAATGCCCTCACCAGCTGCTGGGCTTGAACCCAGGACCTTCTTGCTGTGAGGTGACAGTGCTAACCACTACACTACCATGCCGCCCCATTGTTGTTGTTGTTATTATGATTGCTGTTGCTTTTGTTGTTGTTGCTTTGTACTTGTTTTATCATAGATACATATCTATACTTACATTTCTATATCTACAGTATATATCTGAGACTCTTGTGTACACGACGATGCTTTCTGGTATGTATTCTTGCATATGTTTACTTATATAATTCAAGCTAAAACTAACAGTAAATAACACTGGTACACCAGCAAGTCCACCAAGTGATCATGTCCTCAAACAGCCTGGGAGTCATCTGTATTTGAGCAATGTTCAAATAATAATTATAAGAATACATTTTGAAAAATGCCGATCTCTTCTAAGGTGTCCTCAAAGGAAGATGCTTTATGGAATTCCATTTTCTCTTCAAATGCTGGTTTTTATGTAAGGATTAATGTACAGTGAGAATGATTACTGTGAAATAAAACCCTGATGATGGGAAACAGTGGGGTCTTGAATCACCCTGAAGGGTTTTATTTCACAATAATGACCTGCTCATTGTACATTATCCCCCTTATTACATGGCTACTTGCTAAAGAAATCAATAATTTGACATAAAATATTGATTAAAATATTTTATTGCTAACAGTAATGATGTGGTCCACACCAACAGTCTGTTCTGCTTAACAGTTAACCATTAAAAACAAATAACAGACCACTGAATGCTGGAAGTGTCCAATCAGAATCAAGTATTGAAATGAACCTTGTAATAATGTTTGATGTGTTATGCTGTAGTTGGCGTTCTAATATTCTTGATCAGCTCTAAAAGTCTCTTCATGATCCATGATCCTGGTCTGAACATATTATGCATCAAATCATGTTACATACAGTAGAAAATACAGTGTCTTGCAAAAGTATTCATCACCCTTGGTGTTTGTCCTGTTTTGTTGCATTACAGGATGGAATTAAAATTGATTTCTTTTGAGGGGGTTAGCACCATTTAATTTACATCATGTCTACCACTTTAAAGGTGAAAATTCTTGTTTTATTGTGACACAAACAATAATTAAGATAAAAAAAAACAGAAATCTGGAGTGTCCATAAGTATTCACCCCCTTCCATATGAAACCCCTAAATAACAGTTGGTCCAACCAATTCACTTTATAAGTCACATAATTAGTTGATTAAGAGCCACCTGTGTGCAATCAAAGTGTCACATGATCTGTCACATGATGTCTGTATAAATCAACCTGTTCTAGAAGGACCATGACTCTGCAACACTACTACGTATGTTTACATGGTAAAAGAACTATGGCTTGCTTGTTTACCTTCCCTTATATAAAAGGAGTATGTCAAGTTAATTTTATAATGTATACTTAAGTAAAGTTAAAGTATATTTCCTTAAGTATACTTTTGTGTACCAAGTATACTGATATCAATGTACTTACAGTATATTTTGTACTGCAAGTATACCACAAGTAAACTTATATACTAATAGTTTACTAGATCCATACTTGTAGTTGACAAAAGCATGTTTCATAGTATACTGGAAATATACTATGTTTACTTGTTTTATACTTCTACTTCACTTTTTAGTTTACTAAAGTATACTTTGTAGTATACTGGCAATATACTATTGGTTTACTTGTTACACACTTCTCATCCACTTTTTAGTTTATAAAATTATACTTTCTAGCATATTGGAAATATACTATTAGTTACTGGTTATATACATCTAGTCCACTTTTTAGTTTTGAAGTATACTGCAATTACCCTTCTAGGTATACTATTAGTGTTCTAGCCCTAACCCTTACCTCATGCACACTACCAGTAGACAACTTAAGTGTTTTGTACCTTAAGTTACAATGAAGTTATAAAGGTAAGAATTCACAAAATTTACAAAACAACAGATACTCCGGATTAAGAACATATTCATTTTCTTTAAAAATCAAAATTTAAAGCAACATTGTATTAAATGCCAAAGTATAAAAACATGGCAATGACAACTGAAATTGACATCCAAGCGCTAAAGAAAAATAAATACATTTAAAAAAAAATGATCCCACTCAGGAGAAAAAAAAAAAAACTTATATGGAACCACAGACATACCTAAGAGTCAACAATGATGAAGCACAAATACAGGGCAAGTACACTTAAACATAAGGCATAGATATTTTTATACTTTATTACACTTTTGTTAAGTATATCTTGATCAAAAGTTTAAGTCTCATCTCATTACCTCTAGCCACTTTATCCTGTTCTACAGGGTCGCAGGCAAGCTGGAGCTTATCCCAGCTGACTACAGGCGAAAGGTGGGGTACACCCTGGACAAGTCGCCAGGTCATCACAGGGCTGACACATAGACACAGACAACCATTCACACTCACATTTACACCTACGGTCAATTTAGAGTCACCAGTTAACCTAACCTGCATGTCTTTGAACTGTGGCGGAAACCTAAGCTTAATATACTTACGTAAGCAAGCAGCATGAAAACCAAGGAGCACTCCAAACAGGTCAGAGACAAAGTTGTGGAGAAATATAGATCAGGGCTGTGTTATGAAAAATATCCCAAACTTTGAATATCTCAGGGAACACCATTAAATCCATTATAGCAAAATGGAAAGAATGTCACCATGACAAACCTGAAAAGAGAAGGCCACCCACCAAAACTCACAGACCAGGTAAGGAGGGCTTTAATCAGAGAATCAACAAAGACACCACATATAACATTGAAGGAGCTGCAAAGATCCACAGCAGAGAGGGGAGTATCTGTCCAATGGACCAATTTAAGCCGTATACTCCACAGAGTGGGGCTTTATGGAAGAGTGGCCAGAAAAAAGTCATTGCTTAAGAAAACACATTTGGAGTTTGGCCAACAGCATGTGGCAGACTCCTCAAACACATAGAAGAAGATTCTCTGGTCAGATGAGACTAAAATTGATCATTTTGGCCATCATCTGAAATGCCATGTGTGGCGCAAACCCATTGCCCTGAAAACACCATTCCTACAGTGAAGCACAGTGGTGGCACCATCATGCTGTGGGGGTATTTTTCATCTGCAGGGACAGTAAAGCCTGTCAGGACTGAAGGAAAAAAATGGATGGCATTAAATACAGGGCAATTCTGGAGGAAAACCTGTTTGAGTCAGCCAGAGGTTTGAGATTGGGATGAAGGTTCACATTCCAGCAGGACAATAACCCTAAACATACTGCTAAAGCTACATGGAATGATTTAAAGAGAAACATTTAAATGTCTTAGAATGGCCTCGTCAAACCCAGACCTCAATCCAATTGAGAATCTGTGGTATAACTTGAAGACTACTGTACACCAATGCAATCCATCTAACTTAAAGAGTTGGAGCAGTTTTGCCTTGAGGAATGGACAAAAATCCCAGTGGCTACATGTGCTAAGCTAATAGAGACATACCCCAAGAGACTTGCAGCTGTAATTGCAGCAAAAGGTGGCTCTACAAAGTATTGACTTTCAGGGGGCGAATACCTATGCACACTCCAGATTTCTGTTTTTCCATCCTAATTATTATTTGTATCACAATAAAACAACAATTTTCACCTTTAAAGCTGTAGGCATGTTGTGTAAATCAAATGGTGCTAACCCCCCCCAAATCCATTTCAATTCCAGCTTGTAATGTGACAAAACAGGACAAACACCAAGAGGAATTAATACTTTTGCAAGACACTGTATACACTTGTATATTGTGTGTACCAACATACAGTGTGCACATTAGGGGTTGCATAGATTAGTCAAACAGATGAGTAATACTGTATATTCATGAGTCGTTGCTGTGGGGATATCGCTATTCTAAAAATAATTTCATCAAGGTGAAAAAAATTCTCTGGGTAACACAGTCATTTAAAACTAAAGGAGGTTTAAATAAAAAACTTTTCACTATTACAGACTGAATTCCATCATGATGAACATTGTGTAAAAGAGGACATTCAGTGCTGGATGTTTCAAATCACAATCCAGTCCCCCTGAGTGAGTTTAGAGCAGTGCATTCCAGCTGAAACAGGTTGATCCAGACTTGTTTTCGGAGATGACTGAGGCCAGATATGAACATGGCAGTTCAACACCTGGGTCATTATCAGCCTGGAAAAATCTCCCATGCACTTCCTAGCAAGAGAAAATGGCTTCAATATCATAAAGTGCATCAAATATCTCTTATAAGATTACAATAAAACTAAGCTTACTAAACCTCTTTTGAGACAGTTTGTCCAACTTTTAAGTCTGAAACAGTCTTCTTATATTGCCAGGTAATTGTGCTAATTTTAAGCAATTATTTCTAGAAAGATGCTGTGGCAGTGGGGGCGTGGTCAAGCATCGGTCTGTGACCGGAGGGTGGAGTCAGGGAAGGTAAGTGGCAGAATCACTACACCTGATATGAATTAACCTGTGTTTGTGTGTCTTTCCCAGTGACCGCGCCCTATTTAAGGAGGAGAGTGAGAGCAGAGCGGGCTCTCTCCCGACCAGAACACGTGTGTGTGTGGCGTGTGTATATGTGTATAAGTAAACGTATAGAAGCTGAAAAGCTGACAATAAAGAGTTATTGAGAACTCAGTACTGGCCTGCCATGCTTCTGTGCTCCACCCACCTAGAACACTTGCTACAGTGGTGCTGAAACCCGGGAAGAGTGCAGGAGAGAACAGCCCCATGGAGTCCTCCCCCTTCAAGGACCTGGTCCATGCCCTCGCCACGGCCCAACAGAGCCAGCACCAGGCGCTGGTCGCCCTCCAGGAAGAACAGGAGCAAAGGTTCGAGGCCCTGGTGCTGGCGCAGCAGGAAGATCGCCGGGCGTTCCGGCACCTACTCGCATCGGCGGGGTCCCCCACCTCCACCGCCACGGGCCCTTCCCACCTCACCCTGACGAAGATGGGCCCGCATGACGACCCCGAGGCCTTCCTTGTTCTCTTTGATCAGGCAGCAGAGGCATGGGGTTGGCCGGTGGAACAGCGCGGCGCGCCTCCTCCCCCTCCTCATGGGCAAGGCGCAGCTGGCCGCGCTACAGCTCCCCGCCGACAGCCGGCTGGTCTACGAGGACCTCCGCAGGGCCGTCCTCTAGCGCGTGGGTCGTACTCCGGAGCAGCAACGGCAGCGCTTCCGCGCGCTGCGCCTGGAGGAGGTCAGCCAGCCGTTTGTGTTTGGCCAGCAACTCCTGGATGCCTGCCGCCAGTGGCTGAGGGCTGACAACCGCGACACTGAGGAGATCATCGATCTGGTGGCGCTGGAGCAGTTTGTCGCTCAACTCCCAGAGGGAACCGCAGAGTGGGTCCAGTGCCATCACCCAGCATCGCTGGATCAGGCCATGGAGCTGGCGGAGGACCATATGGCGGCTGTTCCAACGGCAGGACAGTGTGTCTCCCCTTCTCCCCTCCCCTCTTTCTCTCTCTCTCTCCTTCTGTTCCTCTCCCTCGCCCCATTCCCCCACCGTGGAGGCGGGGGCCGGCTCCACCCCAGCTGGCTCCCCGCACCCGCGGTGTCCTATCTTCTCCTACTTCCATGTCTGTGTCTTCCCCCCCTCAGGTGAGTGATATCCGGAACACTGGTGCAGAGAGAGAGCCCGGGCCAGTGTCCTGGTGCTGCGGGGAGCCGGGGCACCTCCAGCATCAGTGCTCGGTGATGGAGGTGGGCGTGGTGGTTCGGATCCCCGACGCACCAGGAGCCGCCCTCGATCAGGCCAGAGCGTATCGCATACCGGTGAGTATCCAAGGGGATACGTATCAGGCTTTGGTGGATTCCGGCTGTAATCAGACCTCAATCCACCAAAGCCTGGTGCAAGACGAGGCATTGGGGGGAGCACAATTGGTGAAGGTGTTGTGTGTGCACGGGGATGTTCACAGCTACCCTTTAGTGTCAGTTCACATTCTGTTTCAATGGGAGAAATTTATAGTAAGGTGGTGGTTAATCACCCACTCTATAATTTTGGGGACTGATTGGCCGGGATTTCGGGATTTAATGACTCATTTAGTAAAGAGTGGGTCCTGCAGCAGTTTAATAAGGGGAGGTCCCGATGTGGCATTGGTGGGAGCAGCTGTCACAGAGTCATCTACGTCAGCTCCGCGTCAGAGTGAGGAGCAGCCGGCTCCTCCTCTCTCTCTCAGGGAATCCCTCATGGATTTCCTGTTAGAGCAGTTGCAAGACGAGACTCTGCGGCATGCATTTGACCAAGTGAGAGTAATCGATGGTCAAATGCTCCAGCCAAGCACCACCCCGTCCTTCCCCTACTTCGCAATTATGAAGGATAGATTATACCAAGTGACGCAGGACACTCAGACTAAAGAGCGAGTCACACAGCTTTTGATTCCGAAGAGCCGCCGGGAATTGGTATTCCAGGCAGCTCACTTTAATCCCATGGCTGGACACTTGGGGCAGGATAAAACACTAGCCCGAATAATGGCCCGAGTCTATTGGCCGGGGATTCGCGGCGATGTCCGTAGGTGGTGTACGGCGTGCCGCGAATGCCAGTTAGTAAATCCAGCGGCCGTTCCAAAAGCGCCTTTGCACCCTCTACCATTAATCGAGACCCCATTCGAAAGAATTGGGATGGATCTCGTCAGGCCATTAGATCAGTCAGCACGAGGGTACCGCTTTATATTAGTTCTGGTGGACTATGCAATGCGATACCCGGAAGCAGTGCCTCTTTGCAATATCTCAGCACGCAGTATTGTGGAGGCGCTGTTCCGCATTATCTCCCAAGTTGGAATCCCGAAAGAGATTCTGACTGATCATGGCACCGTGTTTATGTCACGAACACTAAAGGAACTGTATAAGTTGTTGGGTATTAAGCCGATCTGCACCAGCGTTTATCACCCACAAATGGATGGTTTAGTTGAATGGTTCAATTGCATCCCCAAAAATATAATTAAAAAATTCATAAGTGAGGACGCACGTAATTGGGATAAGTGGCTCGAACCCTTGTTGTTTTGAGTGCGAGAGGTCCCACAAGCCTCCACGGGGTTCTCCACATTTGAATTGTTATACGGGCGTAAGCCGCGCGACATTCTAGATGTGCTGCGTTAAAATTGGGAGGAAGGACCTTCACAAAGTAAAAATGAAATCCAATACGTTATTGACCTGCGTGCAAAACTCCACACACTCACCCACCTAACCCAGGAGAATTTGCAGCAGGCCCAAGAACAACAAACCCGCCTGTACAACAAGGATATGCGCCTCAGGGAGTTCGCACCGGGAGATAAAGTATTCGTACTGTTGCCCACATCGAGCTCTAAATTAATTGCCAGGTGGCAAGGACCCTTTGAGGTCACACAGCGAGTCGGGGACGTCGACTATGAAGTGAGGCGAACGGACAGGGGTGGGGCATTACAGCTATACCACCTCAATCTGTTAAAATGTTGGAGCGAGGAGGTCCCTGTGGCGCTGGTGTCAGTGGTTCCTGAGAAGGCGGAGCTGGGGCTGGAGGTTCAAAATGGAAAATTGGCATCACCCACCGCTCCGGTCCCCTGTGGAGCCCACCTCTCCCCGACCCAGCTTGCGGAGGTCGCCCAGTTGCAAACAGAATTTTCTGACATGTTCTCGCCCCTGCCCGGCCGCACCCACCTCATAGAGAACCACATTGAGACGACCCCGGGGGTGGTAGTGCATAGCCGCCCTTACAGGCTACCCGAACACAAGAAAAAGGTGGTTCGGGAAGAACTCGAGGCCATGCTCGAAATGGGCATCATCGACGAGTCCCACAGCGACTGGAGCAGCCCGGTGGTCTTGGTACCCAAGGCTGACGGGTCAGTCCGGTTCTGTGTCAACTATAGAAAAGTCAATGCGGTGTCTAAATTTGACGCGTACCCGATGCATCGTATTGATGAGTTGCTCGATCGACTAGGCATGGCTCGCTTTTACTCCACACTGGATTTGACAAAGGGTTATTGGCAGATCCCCTTGACTCCATTATCCCGAGAAAAAAAGTGGCCTTTTCCACACCATTCGGCTTACACCACTTTGTCACACTTCCTTTTGGGCTGTTTGGGGCGCCCGCTACGTTTCAGCGGCTGATGGATAGGGTCCTCCGCCCCCACGCCACCTATGCTGCCGCGTACCTTGACGACATTATTATTTATAGTAATGACTGGCCACAGCACCTACAACACCTGAGGGCCGTCCTTAGGTTGCTGAGGTGGGCGGGTCTCACAGCCAACCTGAAGAAGATGGCAACGATTGCAGCCTGCCCGAGGCCCAAGACCAAAAAGGGGGTGAGACAGTTCCTGGGGCTGGCTGGCTATTATCGTAGGTTTATACCTAATTATTCGGATGTCACCAGCCCGCTGAATGATCTCACTAAAAAGGGGGCACCAGATCCGGTCCAGTGGACGGAGCAATGCCAGCAGGCTTTTTCTGAGGTAAAGGCTGCACTGTGTGGGGGGCCACTGTTACACTCCCCTGACTTTTCTCTCCCTTTTATATTGCAGACGGACGCGTCGGACAGAGGGCTGGGCGCTGTTTTGTCCCAGGAGATGGAGGGGGAGGATCGCCCAGTGCTGTATATAAGTTGAAAGCTGTCAGTGCGTGAGGGGCACCATAGAGAAGGAGTGCCTGGCCATCAAGTGGGCGGTCCTCACCCTCCGTTACTACCTGCTGGGGTGCCCTTTCACCCTCTGAACCGTCCACGTGCCCCTCCAGTGGCTCCACCACATGAAGGATGCCAACGCGCGGATCACCCGTTGGTATCTGGCACTCCAACCCTTTAACTTCAAGGTGGTCCACAGGCTGGGGGCGCAGATGGTCGTGGCGGACTTCCTCTCCCGTCAAGGGGGGGGTCGGCTGCGGGCCGGACAGCTGCCCGGCCTGAGTCGGGCGGTGGGGGTATGTGGCAGTGGGGGCATGGTCAAGCGTCAGTCTGTGACTGGAGGGCGGAGTCAGGGAAGGTAAGTGGCAGAATCACTACATCTGACGTAAATTAACCTGTGTTTGTGTGTCTTTCCCAGTGACCGCGCCCTATTTAAGGAGGAGAGCGAGAGCAGAGCGGGCTCTCTCCCGACCAGAACACGTGTGTGTGTGGCATGTGTATATGTGTATAAGTAAACGTATAGAAGCTGAAAAGCTGACAATAAAGAGTTATTGAGAACTCAGTACTGGCCTGCCGTGCTTCTGTGCTCCACCCACCTAGAACACTTGCTACAGATGCAATTTATCTGCCAATAGAATTAAAACATATATGGCTTGAAATCGATAAATGTTGTTTGGATAGTATGTTGAAATTGAAAGTAAAACTCATAACAATGATTTCTAAACAATCTTTGACCATTACACTATTTGATGTTTTACCTCATTATTCTTTTCTCTTCTTTCTTTTTTTCAAAATGAACATATTACAATATTGATTCTCACAATATATCACAAAACAGTTCAGATAATAAAGCATTTACCACTTTGTAATGCCACCATTCCTTTTCACAACACTTAAAAGATGTTTAGGTACTGAAGACACCAAGTGATGAAGCGTTTCAGGTGTTATTTTGTCCCATTCTTCCTGCAAACAGGTCTTAAGGTGTCCAACAGTACGGGGTCGTCATTGTCATATTTTCCATTTCAAAATTCACCACAAATTCTCTATTGGGGGCAGAGGGGACAGGCACCCTCTTCTTCCACAGCCATGCCTTTGTAACATGTGCAGAATGTACGTAGTTTGCATTGTCTTGTTGAAATCTCCCTGGAGAAGAGAAGATGTCGTCTTGAAGGCAGCATATGTTGCTCCAAAATCTCAATATACTTTTTTGCATTAATGCTCCATCACAGAAGTGTAAGTTATCTTTGCCAAGGGCACTAACACAACCCCATACTATGATACACCTTGGCTTTTGGACTTGTTGCTGGTAACAGTCTGTATGATCCTTTTTGTCTTTGGTCTGGAGCACACATCATCAATTTCTTACAAAACAGACCTGGAATACTGATTTGTCTGATCACAATATACATGTTTCCACTGTATGATGGTCCATCGCAGATGCCTCCAAGCCCAGGAAAGTCAATGATGCTTCTGTACAGAGTCAACATAAGGCTTGTGGATTTAACTCTACATTTGACCCCCTTCTTGCTCTTGACAACTTGAGTATAGAATATAGAGAAAGCTGATGACTTTAAGTACCTGGGCAGTTAGACAAGTATGCCCCATGATATTGAATGTTGAAAAGCCATCGCATGGGATGCCCTTAATGCCCTGAACAAAGTCTGGGTCACACCTCTGACCATGGAAACTAAGATCAGGGTTTTAAAAGTATCAGTTGAGTCTATCCTGTTATATGGCTCAGAAACTTGATCCTTGACCAAAACTCAGGAAAGGTCACTGGTTTGTACCTATACTCATATGCTGGGAAGAGTCTCAAATGTATCCTGGCATGATTGCTGGTCTATCAATCAGCTGTATAGCAACTTACCCTGCCTCTCCTGTATCATCAGGAAATGATGTCTTGCTCTTTGGGGTCATATTATGTGGCATTATGTTGCTGTGGGAGCCTGATGCAAAGCACAAGGTTGGCCGGCTGCATACCACTCTGAAGATGGAACATGAAAGGGACACAGGCCTACAGAGTGACAACCTCAAGGCAGCTATGGTTGACAGGCAGGGCTGGGCAAAGATACCTCTGCAAGTCACCACCCTGCTGAATGTCAGATGTTGATCAAAATGAACTCTGTATTATCGTGCTTGACAAAGTAATCCCAAGTGATTATATCAGCCATAGATGAATGACGGTTCTTGATGGAGTGCCATCTGAAGAAGAAGAAGCCTTTATTTGGTCACATGTACACAAACACAGTGAAATTCCTCCTCTGCATTTAACCCATCTGAAGCAGTGAACAGCTATGCTACAGTAGTTGTAAGTTCAAGAGCACTTGATACAGAAGGACACTCCTTACATTTTTCCAACTCCCCTCACACTTTTCCTGCCAGCCCCAGGAATCAAACCAACAACCCTTCAGGCCAAGGCTGCTTCTCTAACCTTCAGTCCATGATCAGAGGTGTTCACCTTAAGCTTGCGCCCTTGTCCATTCCACACCAAACTTCCTCCAGATTCCTTGTTTAATGACATTATGCACAGTCAAGCATGAAATGTCCAGATCCTTTCCCATCTTTCTTTGAGGAACATTGTTTTTAAACATTTCAATAATTTTCTCACGCATTAGTTGACAAACTGGATATCCTTATCCCATCTTTTCTCCTCAAAGACTCAGCCTTTCTTGGATACTGATTTTGTACCAAATCATGATTACAATCACCTGTTGACATCACCTGCTTCAAATCACATCATGATTTAATTGCATTACCTCATGCCGTGTCATAATTTGCCCAGATCCAACTTTTTTTGGAATGTGTTAGAGGACTAAAATGCAAGAATGGATGTATATTTACAAGTGAAATGAAGTTGACCAGACAAAATATGAAATATATTGAGGTTATTCTGTCTGCAATGAAATACAGGTCAAAGTAAATTTTGAAATCACTGTTTTCTTTTGTTTAATTTCCATTTCCCAATCTATCCCAACTTTTTTTTCTGATTTGTGGCTGTAGCTTTAATAATCTTATATTTAGTTTATTATAATCTTATAATCTTCCACTTAAGTGTGGCAGGACATTGAGCTATAAGGCAGGCTATATTGATGGACATGAGTTTCCACATTGTATGCTCTCAGATCCAGAATTACAAATTTTAGCTGATTTGCCAACTTGTCCACATGAGTGCACTGTAACAACTGGTACGTCCTGAAATGGTGAGACACAGATTTATTATTTTGCACATTTACTTCAATGACATACTTATTTCTGTCATTTACAATGTGTCGCCTAAAAAAGCACTGAAGCTGGAAATGTAAGTTGTAGCTTGTACATGACTGTTACATGGAGGATGGTTCGATGCACTCTTCACTCTTATTTATCAGCATTTAACAGCATGGATAAAATATCATAACTTTGAAAAAAAAGACTTCTCATTGACTATGTTTTTAAATTACTCGTCAACTAGTAAGAATGAAATCTTTCAACCTCTTATGTATGCATACAGCACACACACACACACACACACACACACACACACACACACACGAGCTCTTACACACGGCCAAAAGAAGAATTGTAAATTGCACATCTTGTAACGACTCACAACTCACTTTCTGCCAGAAGATGTAACCAGCTGGCATGACCAAGCGTAATCACATTTCACTTTGCAAATGTGAGATTCTGGCATCTCAAAATAGTACATTAGCTTTGCCACATGCCAGCATGTTTATTATATGCGTTATGTTCCATGCATGATAGTTAGGCACGGTATATAACAGCAAACATGCTGTTATTGGGTGACATGGTGGTAGAGTGGTTAGCAGGTTCTGGGTTCAAATGTGCTGCTTGACTGGGGTCTTTCTGTGTGCAGTTTGCATGGTCTCATTGTGCCTGTGTGGGTTTCCTCCCATGGTAAAAAGACGTGGATGAGGTCAACTGCCTACAAAATTGCCCATAGGTGTGAATAGAGTGATTGGCTGTCTGTCTCTGTGTGTTAACCCTGTGATAGACTGGTGAACTGTCCAGGGTGTATCCTGCCTTTCGGGATTGGCTCCAGCTTCACCCATGGCCTGCAATGGATAAGTGGAATAGAAAATGAATGCTGTTAAAGGAAAATGATCAACAATGAGTTTATGTGATGAAGTGCAGTTATTGTTCCCACCCTGAAATGAATTATTTTCCAATAACAGCACATCCTGAAGCATTTTGTTCCTCTTATACCACAGCAGTTTGCCAATAGTAAAATTATTTTATTTATTAATGGATGACACATTGTGTTTTTTTTTTTTTTGTATTTGTCTTATGTTGAGTCAGAGTTTGTTTTTTTTTTTTTTTAAATCAAAGATTCCATCCATTTATTGTTACATGTATTCTTGTGGAACATCTTAGTTTTATTATTATTTTTTTTTTTTATATTTAATTTGCAGTAGCAGTGCTGGTGCAAATTGTTATTCTCACTCTTGATCATTCTTCTTCTTCTTCTTCTTCTTCTTCTTCTTATTATTATTATTATTATTATTATTATTATCATAACATTTTTAGGATGCTATTTCTCCCTCAGTTTTCAACCAATTATCACCAAATTTCACATTAAGAATAACTCTGGGCTGAATTACATTGCTATGATTTTTGGTGCCAACCCAGCTCACTGATTTGGAATAATCCATGAAAAACGGGACTTTTTTTTTAATCACTTATAACTCTGTCAATTTTCATGATTTTTTTCAGGTTTTTTTAACTTCATTTGGGCAGAGGATATAGAAACGGGTTCCATCTGTCCGTCCGTCCATCTGTCTGTCTGTCATTCCGGTTACGTTTTCATTTCTGGGCTATATCTTTAAAACTACTGAAGATATCTTCATGAAACTTTGTATACATATCAAGCAGCATGTGAACTGGTGCCTTTTGCTTTTTTGGATTTTTGAAAAATAAAGTATTTTTCAAATTTTTACATAAAAAATAGATTTTGACTTAGTTTCTTAGAACAATGTTCATTTCTGGAGCATATATCCAAAACTATTCATGAACTTGGTATACATGTTAACAAGGTGATGTAGATGTGCCTTTTCATACTAAGACATTTGAGAAATTTAAAATTTTCATGTTTCCATGGAAACAATTTCAGACTTAGTCTCTCAGGTTAGTCTTGGGGTAAATTTTGTTTCTGGAGCAGAACTTGAAAACTATGAGTGGTATGGTCTTGAAAGTTGGCATATGTGTTGATCAAGTAATGTATATGTGCCTTTTGATACTAAGAAATGTGAGAAATTTAAATTTTTAGCTGACCTGGACCAAAGGTCTGGTGGGTTTATGGCATGGGCTGCTGAGCTCAGTGTAAAGAGGTAGGGTTGGTTTCCTGCAGCAGAACTTTAAAAATGTGACAAATAATGTCTTGAAACTTGGTATATAGTTGGTATATAGGGCGGGGGATATAGATGACTCTGTCTTCTTGTCTTGTTTTTTGTTGTTTTGTTTTTTTTCAGAGTGGTTAGGCGCAGCTTTTCCTTGACCATCAATTGACAGTCAGCTAGCACAAATTACTGCAACTTTAGTCACAATCTCTATCTAGTTATCTTTGTTATAACAGCATTTCCTCACACAAAATATTACAACTTAACCCCTGACTGATACAAAACAGACAAAAATACAGTAAAGGTCATGACATAATGGAAGTTGTTTAAGGTAAATAAAGTACACCAGGCTTCATTGCAGTGTTATAGTTGCAAATATATATATATATATATATATATATATATATATATATATATATATATATATATATATAAACTTGAAACTCGTGAAAATTATTCATTCGTTTGACATTTGGTGTTCATTATGTTGGCTTCTTAATTTAGCAAAGTTACAAGAATACCAGTGTTCTAATTATACCAAAATATTAGCGTAATGGCACCAGTCATAACAGCTGGGGGTTTGGGGGCCACCTTAGACCCCCGAAAGCTCACAGGTTCAACATGCTTGTAAACCTGTATGCATTTCCTGGTACTTGCAGGCCTCCCTGAAAGTCACTCTTTTTTGGCAATATTAATGAGATTTCTTTTTGCCAAAAGTAGCTGTGATTGTTTTGGATTGAAGACTTATTATAATTAATATTCAACTATATTGGTGACTTATGGAATACGAATAAAACAATGAGTTGATGTTCACCAAGTGTCAACTTCAGCCATTCAATTACAATATATGACTCTCCAGATCTAACTCAGGGACCAGCACATATTACGTGCATGGTGCATAAGTGCCTCTTAACACGGATGGCACTTTACCGTGAACACAGCATAAGGAAGGAAGTAAACCAGACTAGCATGATCAGTGACAATCTCTACACGGAACTACTCGGGCAGTTCTGCACTGGGCGATTACGTGGACGGGGAGTGGAGTATGTCCAAATGTAGAACATCTGCATGGCAGTGCACCGTCACTGCCGCGTGGGGACAACAAGAGAAAATTAAACAAAAGACCACATTTTCAGGATGGACAAGTCTTTTTATTAGTGTAGTGGCAACTTTTACAGGCGAGTCATCAATATTGTGGGCGGAGCGGTAAGGAAACATTGCGTATTGGCCCGATACACTGAAAAGGCAGAGTTACCTTGGAATACTGTGTACAGAATAATAATTTTAATGCAAACAGACTATTCCAGTTTTGTCGAGGAGCATTAAATTTCAGATTCCTATTTTGGATACAGTACAAATAAAATTCCCAGAAAGTGTCATGATGGTGGATACTTCATAGTAGATCTGTAAAGCTGTATAAAATTTTCAGGTTGTATAAATAAAGTAAAAGCATGAAAAAAAATCCTGCATTTGAATAATTCAATTCTTATGAATGCTGTATGAATGATCAAAGATGTTACCATGACAACCATTCAACCAGGTATTTGAAAAGAATTGTTATCTATAAAATATAACATACTATAATGTAGATTTAAACTTAAACTTGACTGTTGGACAGATATAGAACGTTATTACTTTTTTTATATCTCCCTCCACCTCCCCTTTGCCTCCCAAGGACTCCAAGGTCAACCTCATTAGCCATCATACAGAACATCACAGCTCGTTTAATCCCCTGTGAACCTTTTCCATCAGACTGTCCCTACCGGCCTTGTTTTTATTACACATCTGAAGGCTCAGAAGGTCACAATGCATAAGTTATTAATTATATACACCATCACAGGGAATAATAAAGACATTTAGTTGGGAGAGTCAAAACTCAACTAACATTATTTTATGGGTCATTTGCGAGGATAGAGAGAGCCTGAGTGCATTCTTCTTAGATAAAGGTATTAATTTAGGCACAAAATGTCACCAGCCATGAGGGAAGATATTGTACAAAAAATATTTCATGACAAAATTGCAATATCATCAGTCTTTCTGTTAATATATAGGTCATATGCAATATTAAATTCGTTCATTCATTCATTTTTCTGGTCAGGGTTGAGGTGGAGCTGGAGCCTATCCTGGAAACACAAGGCACACATTTGGAATACACCCTGAATGATATGCCAATGCCTCACAGCACACCACACACACATTCACACACTCATTCAAACCTAGGGGCAATTTATCATAACTAATCAGCTTACTGGCATATTTCTGGAAAGCGAGAGGAAACCAGAGGACAATCCACACAATCACAGATGGAAACTGCATAAACCCTATCCTGATTTTAGGATCAAACCAGGAACCCTGGAGCTGGGGATGCTGTCTATCATGGCAGCTTTCTGTTAAAATGTAAGGATACTCAGGTATGGTATGTGGTGTTATAAGAAAATGATCATTGTGTGTGTGATTAGTGTGATGCAGCCTGACAGAAAGTGTTTACAACCCAGAAATTGATTATGCTCCAAAATCAGTGCATCCCAAATACTGTTGTATTCCTGTTACCATATAGTGATTTGCCAGTGATTAAATTTTTATTCATTAAATAATGACAAATTAAAATTTTTATTGATGCATTTCTGTGAATGTCTATGAAGCTAGTTAATTCCTGTTGTGCCTTATATTAAAGCAACGCTAAACAACTTTTTCTTCACCAACCTCTTTTTTCAGCTTACCCTCCACCCTGAAGGATTTCTTATCTCAGAAAACCTCCAGTTATAGGTTTAGCTCTGATCATTACATATATTAGTATAAATGCACAGGTGATTATCAAAAATTGTGCATGCTTATTGGTTGAGAGATTTGGACTATTTCTCGATAATCACCTTGAGTGACTTGGCAAAATGGCGCCTGATCACTTTGTCACCATAAGTGAGGAAGGATTACAAATTATGAAAGAAAATGCTGTTCCTAAAAGCACTAAAGATGCTACAAAGTTTGGTCTAAAACTATTCAAAGGTAAGGTGGAATTGTAATTAATTTTCTATATTTCAAAACAAAGTATTTTATGTGAGTCAGCAGAGATAAGTGACACAAGCCTGCGACACGCTGTATTACATTTGCATGCTGCTTTTGAAGTTTGAAATAAATGTTTTATTTATTTATTTAGAAATAATCACCTGTGTGTTTATACTAAAACAATTATCCGCCTCAGAAGTGAATATCACTGAATAATAACCTCAACTTCATCTCTCTTATTATTTAAATAATATTGGCTGGCATTGACTGGTATATCAGATATATTCCATTCAGCTAGCATGATATTGAACAAGTCGAAGATGAGCAGCTGAATGGAATATATCTGCTATACCATGAAAAAAAGCCATCCATTCTTCTTCTTCTTCTTCTTCTTCTTCTTCTTATTATTATTATTATTATTATTATTATTATTATCATTATTATAATACATACATACACATTCCTTTCAGGGTGTTCAGTGCATCTTTCTCTTTCAAAATTATCTCAAAATCTTCCGTATTTAATGAAGCAAACCTGGCGGCCATGTTTGTTTACAAATTATCATAGTCGCTCACTAGCATGGAAGTTTTAGGTCTCCGATTTATCTCTTTTCCAGTTTTTCGATGTCCATTGGTATGTTTTTTCTCTTGTAAATATGCATGAGGAATGTCTAAGGAAGTTTTGGTAGCCTTTCAAGTGTTCAACGTGTCTTTCTCTTTCCTGGTGAACAAAGAAATGGTTGTGCTCATGCACAGCAGAAAACTTTTTCATTGAATATTCACATCAGCTCTGATGTGTAATATCATGTTGTCTTGACAACCATGCAATATCGTAAATTATATTCAACACTCATTCTCCATTGGGTAGAGTGACGTAATACATGTAGGATAAGTGATATGCTAACAATATTGTATGCTATCAAACCAAATGAATATATATATATATATATATATATATATATATATATATATATATATATAAAATCTCCTTCTCACCCCCGGCGGGGGGGTGGTATCCATGTCATCCTCAAGCTCGGGTCCTCTACCAGAGGCCTGGGAGTTTGAGGGTTCTGCGCAGTATCTTTGATGTTCCTAGGACTGGGCTCTTCTGGACTGAGGCTTCAGATGTTGTTCCTGGGATTTGCTGGAGCCACTCTCCCAGTTTGGGGTTTACTGCCCCAAGTGCCCCCACTACCATGGGGACCACGCAACCCTTGACCTTCCACATCCATTCCAGCTGCTCTTTCAACCCTTGATACTTCTCAAGTTTCTCATGTTCCTTCTTCCTGATGTTGGCATCAGCTGGGATCACCACATCTATCACCACCACCCTCTTCTGCTCTTTGTCCACCACCACTATGTCTGGTTGGTTAGCCAGGATCTGTTTGTCAGTCTGGAAGCTGAAGTCCCACAGAACCTTGGCCCTGTTGTTCTCAGCCACCTTCTGTGGTATGGCCCATTGGGATTTGGGTACTTCTATTCCATACTGGTTGCAGATGTTCCTGTATACTATCCCAGCCACTTGGTTGTGCCTCTCCATGTACGCTGATCCAGCTAGCATCTTACACCCTGCTACTGCACTCTCATCAGGGTTCTGCTGCCTGAGACATTCACTTAGCAGTTCATCCTTTGGGGCCATCTTTCTGATGTATTCTGGGATATTCAATGTTTCATCCTGGACCGTGGTCTTGATGCTCACTAGCCCTTGGCCTCCCTCTTTCCGCTTAGTGTATAGTCTCAGGGTGCTGGACTTGGGGTGGAACCCTCCATGCATGGTGAGGAGCTTTCTAGTCTTGTTATCTGTGGCTTCTATCTCCTCCTTTGGCCAGTTTATGATACCAGCGGGGTATCTGATGACTGGTAGTGCGTACATGTTGATGGCTCGGACCTTGTTCTTACCATTCAGCTGACTTTTCAGGACCTGCCTTACTCTCTGGAGGTATTTGGCTGTGGTTGACTTCCTTGTGGCCTCTTCATGGTTTCCATTAGCCTGTGAGATGCCAAGGTACTTGTAGCTGTCTTGAATATCACCTATGTTGCCCTCTGGTAGGTCAATCCCCTCAGTCCGGACCATCTTGCCTCTCTTTGAGACCATCCGGCCACACTTGTCCAATCCGAATGACATCCCTATGTCATCGCTGTAGATCCGGGTGGTGTGGATCAGTGAGTCTATTTCTTGCTCATTCCTGGCATACAGCTTGATGTCATCCTTGTTGCCCCACTACGGAATCGGTACCCATAGCCGCTCTTCGTGATGATCTGACTGAGGGGGTTCAGGCCTATGCAGAACAGCAGTGGTGATAGCGCATCTCCTTGGTATATGCCACACTTGATGTTGACTTGGGCAATGGGTTTTGAGTTGGCCTCTGGGGGTCCTTCATTTCCATTGAGTTCTGGATGAAGGTCCTTAGGTTCCTGTTGATCTTATACAGTTCCAGACATTCCAGTATCCATGTGTGTGGCATTGAGTCGTAGGCTTTCTTGTAGTCAATCCAGGCAGTGCACAGGTTGGTCTGTCTCTTCTTACAGTCTCGGGCGACTGTTCTATCGACCAGTAGCTGGTGTTTGGCTCCTCTGGTGTTACTGCCAATTCCTTTCTGTGCCTCGCTCATGTATTGAGCCACATGCTTGCTCATTTTTGCTGCAATGATGCCTGACAGGGCCTTCCATGTTGTGCAGAGACAGGTAATTGGCCAGTAGTTGGATGGGATGGGTCCCTTCTGGGGGTCCTTCATGATTAGGACTGTCCTGCCATTCTGGGTTAGCCATTCTGGGTGGGTCCCATCCCTCAGCAGCTGGTTCATCTGTGCTGCTAGGCGTTCATGGAGTGCAGTTAGCTTCTTCAGCCAGTACGTATGGATCATATCGGGGCCTGGTGCTGTCCAGCTCTTCATCTTTGACACTCTTTTTTGGATGTCTGCCATTGAGATGGTTACTGGTTCTTGTTCTGGGAGGTTGCTGTGGTCAGCTCTTAGCTCCTTTCTTTCCCATATGTCTTTCCAGTATTTTTCCACCTCAGCTCTTGGTGGGTCTGACCGGTTGTTGTTCCCCTGCCACTGAGAGTACACCTTGGCTGGTTCAGTGGAGAACAGCTTGGAGATACACCTGGCCTCTCCTGGTGTATCTCTTCAACCGGGTGGCCAGAGCTGTTAGTCACTGTTTGGCAGTTTCGAGTGCCTCTGGTATGGAGAGTGAGTTGTACTTCCTGGGTGCCCCTTTATTCACCATGTTCCCTTTCTGTAGTTCTGAAGTTAGCTAGCTGGCTAACTTCTCTCTGTGCTGTCTTTATCTTGGCCTCTTATGTCCCGAGCCCACCTTGTGTCCAAGCATCTCCATGATTACTGTTGCTGTACTGTGTATCAGCTTGTTGGTCTCAGTGATGGTTCTTGTAGAGATTGTCTTCAGAGCAGCATTCACAGCATTCACATCTACTAGTAGATCTTCCTGGCTCCCCCTTGCCATAGCATCGTTGTTGCATTTCATTAATACTGGATGATGTTTTGCCCCGACCAGAATTCGAACCCCGATCTCCTGCGTCGTAGTCAGTGAGCATTACCACTGTACTATCCAGCTGAGATATATATATATATATATATATATCAACCTGTGTGTATGTAGTAATTATATAGAAATGCCAGTGTCTCTGTTTGTGCACATTAATATAACATCAGGAATGATTCTCAGAGCTGCTATATAGAAATGCATATTACTTATTTAGATAGCTTATAATTTTTAAGCTAAATGGAAAATTAAACAAAACTGAGCATTCAACCGCACTGTGGTGTACAGTAATTAATATTCCTGAAGGTGGTGAATAATGACTAGGAACAAAAGGGGAAGGTAATGACTAGGTTCTGTTCCTTTAATTACAGTAAGTGTTTGAAGATATTAGCTACATCCCACTGCCTGTTTTGTCATATGCCATCAAAATCTGTCACTGGGTATACACACAAGAGGCAATGCTGAAAACAACAGCAGAAGCCTGTCATGTATTTTCCAGTTGGATAATTATGTAGCAATGAGCTCAGTGTGAAGCTGTATAACCACTGTTATTTTGCCTATATGATATTAAACACTGTATCATCTTAAATCACATAAATGAAACTGTGTCTTTTTGTTTGGAAATTTGGTAGATATTGAACATATATACAAGGTAAAAAAAAAAGAAAGAAAAGTTTTACTGGAGATTTTTCAGATGAATTGACAGTAATTATCTTCCCAACAGTTACAGTTATGAAGATGTATGTCTTACGGTGCCGGTCATATGAGAACAGCAGGGTTTATGAAAATCAGAATCCTCATTAAAGCAGTAGAAGTGTTCAATATTCACAAACATCTGTTCATTTGGCTGTATTCATTTCAATATTTGGGAAGGGCTGAGTAGTTATTGCACTAAAATAATTACATTTTCTCACTTTTACATTGAAAATGGCTCATTGCACGAAACTTAGTGATATAACTAAATAATCTATATCATCATATAACAATATATAACACTATTAATTGCACTATTAATATAGCACCCATAACACTTCAGTGCTGTTCCATATCTTGTCTGTGTACAGCAATTAACCAGGATTAAATTACATATAGTTTATATTTGACATTTGTCTAATCAGGAGTTTTTGTCATTCAATGAGTACATTACTAGATGGACTGTTTAACCTTCATCCATCCATCCATCCATCCATCCATCTATCCATCATCTGTACCGTTATCCATCAGGGTTTGAGGGGAAGCTGGAGCCAGTCCCAGCTGACTTTAGGCAAGAGGCGGGGTGCATCCTGGGCAAAGTCTAAAAATGGCTAAATGTGCTTTGCTAGTGGGAATATATTTAAGACTAGATGATGTCAATTTGAAAGTCAACTGTGTAGCATGTAATGATTTCTTTGGCTTTAAAGGAATGTTATCACTTTAATATCACTATGTATGAAGGGTAGAGTACAAGGGGGATTTTTTTTTTCCCTGCCGGACTTCTGACCATTCCCACATTTCCCCAGTCATCCAAAGAGGTTTGTATATTGAGCTTTAGGAGGTCTTGTGGATGGACATGAGCTTCCATGCTGAACAAGCTTAGTTTCAGATTCACTGCACTGACTTAAAGAGTGATCTTCCAGGTCACAACTTGCACATTTATGTTAGTACACCAACAGGTACTCTATGGGGGCAACCATGGACTAATGATAGTGGTTTGATTCCCAGGGCCAGCAGGAAAATCTATGGCTGAAGTGCTTTTCAGCAAGGCATCTTATCCCCAACTGCTCTCCAGGCACTGGGAATGTGTGTGCTTGTTTATATATATATATATATATATATATATATATATATATATATATATATATATATATATACACTACTGTTCAAAAGTTTGGGGTCACCCAGACAATTTTGTGTTTTCCATGAAAAGTCACACTTTTATTTACCACCATAAGTTATAAAATGAATAGAAAATATAGTCAAGACATTTTTTTGGCCATTTTGAGCATTTAATCGACCCCACAAATGTGATGCTCCAGAAACTCAATCTGCTCAAAGGAAGGTCAGTTTAATAGCTTCTCTAAAGAGCTAAACTGTTTTCAGCTGTGCTAACATGATTGTACAAGGGTTTTCTAATCATCCATTAGCCTTCTGAGGCAATGAGCAAACACATTGTACCATTAGAACACTGGAGTGATAGTTGCTGGAAATGGGCCTCTATACACCTATGGAGATATTGCACCAAAAACCAGACATTTGCAGCTAGAAATTAAGAATAGTCATTTACCACATTAGCAATGTATAGAGTGTATTTCTGATTAGTTTATAGTGATCTTCATTGAAAAGAACAGTGCTTTTCTTTCAAAAATAAGGAAATTTCAAAGTGACCCCAAACTTTTGAATGGTAGTGTATAGTCTTGTCAGAGAGCAGCTGGGCCATCAGAAAAAAAAAAAAAAGATTATTATTATTATTATTATTATTATTATTATTATTATTATTAATGGTTGTTTGTCTCTGTGTCAGCCCTGCGATGACCTGGCGACTTGTCCAGGGTGTACCCCGCCTTTCGCCCATAGTCAGCTGGCTCCAGCTTGCCTGCAACCCTGTAGGACAGGATAAAGTGGCTAGAGATAATGAGATGAGATGACATGAGAGATTAGATTATTATTATTATTATTATTATTATTATTATTATTATTATTAATGGTTGTTTGTCTCTGTGTCAGCCCTACAATAACCTGGCGACTTGTCTAGGGTGTACCCTGCCTTTCGCCCATAGTCAGCTGGGATAGGTTCCAGCTTGCCTGCAACCCTTTAGGACAGGATAATCAGCTACAGATAATGGGTGGATGGATGTTTCATATATAGACTACATAAATTTGAAACATTTTTAAAGTTTGAAAACTGAACTTTTTATTCTTATTAAAAAGGTGTGGAACTTTCTTTTTATTGATAACATGATGCATAATTTTTACTTTTACATTTTCCAAATTTATTAATGATATTATGCCAAACTATGCTACAACTCTGAGGAAGAAGGATGGGAGGAAAGCGGGACAAACAGTTTTTGACCTGGGTCTGCTGAGTCCTTGATAATGTTCTTAGCCTTTTTACATAAACAGTCAGCATAAACTCTGTCCAGATTTGGTAGCTCAGTGCCCCACAGTCTTCTGTGCAGTCTTAACTATATGTTCTAAACCTCTCTGGTTCTCCACAGTGCAGCTAATGTACCAAACTGTGACACAATAGCAGAGAAAGCTCTCTATTGTGCTCCTGTAGAAGTTCACTAAGAGCTGAGAGGGGAGTTTGGCTTTTATAGAGATCTTGCAGTCACGTGACTGGAAAGTACACAACCGCCATCTTGTCGGTGAAAAACACCGCTGAATACTGCTGCACTCGTGTACAGAATGGATCAACTTCAACCGACGGACTACATGGCTCATTTTTCTAATGAACAGATAACTAGATATATGTCTAAAATAAACTATCTACAGATTAGTGACCCTTATGGCTTACCGGACGGAGTTTTCATGACCGGATTTTGAACTGCCAGTGGAATACCCGGACGTGTATAATTACCTCATCAACTTTCCCTCACTGTTCAGTGGTGAAGCACTGCGTGCTTATAAATCTCTGGACAGTTATCTTTACAGAAATTCAGGATTTGTCAGCGACTCAGATGTGGCATCTTGTAAACAAGAATCCTCATTGGCTGGGTAAGTCACTTAAGTATTGAGTATAGCACTGACCAGCCGATTATAGAATAAGGTAATTCCAGCTGTAATTCCAAATCGTCCGTCTTGTTTACATGGATCTGGCGTTGGAGAGGTAGCGGCTTAGCAGTGGAGGTTTGAGTGGCTGTTTTCTGAGCTTAGTCAACAGGCCGGCTCTGCAGCCTCGCTTTTGCTTCCGCTCCCGGCGCCGCCTCCTTCGCTTTGCTTCCGATAACAATCCACGGAGACCCCGCTGGTCTCTCTATCTCGTCCGGAATGTTGTGCATGCGATGGAAATCGCTACAAACCATCATTTTCTGCTGGAAACCAATGTCCAGTAAGTCCATACGGTTGTAGTGGATATTGAAGTCCGGTACAGACGAACAACACGCAAAAATACACACAAAAAACATAAACGTGCACAGGTAGGGAGAGCTTGTAGCCGCAGCCGTTGTAGTAGAATTGTATATAGTAGGGTTTTCCAGAAGAAAAGGTAGAAGTAAAAGCAGAAGTAGAACCAGAAGTAGAAGTAGAAGGCGGAATATGGCGTTTGACCGACAAGATGGCGTCTGTCACAATCTGGATCGGCTGTGACGTTACATGCAAGTGCTCCATAAGCTTTCTCAAAAAGAACAAGTGTTGCCAGGCAAAACAAACCTCGTCCGGCAGTACTTATTTTAGTGCTTTTGATACTGACAGTATTTTACAAGTGTTCCCTCTTCACCTTTCAAAGTCAGCTAAGATAAAATGTCATAGCAGCTATCTTGGACTATGCATGACATTGCTATGGTGTAGACATTATGGCTATTTTGGGGGGTGGGGGAGGAGAGTGTAGTATTTTATCATAATAAATATACTGCATTGACCTGGCGACTTGTCCAGGGTGCACCCCGCCTCTTGCCCATAGTCAGCTGGGATAGGCTCCAGCTTGCCTGTGACCATGTAGGACAGGATAAGTGGCTACAGATGATGGATGGATGGAATATACTGCATATTTCAAGAAAATAACAAGGTCACTCAAGGTCAACATTCATGGTGCTAGATGAAAGCCCATATGGGGCTACTTGTACACTGATAATGGTAATATTTCTCAATCATCAGCTGTCAGGTTATAGTCTTATGAAAATCCATGACCTTGAGTTTGGCATTTCATGGCCACTCAAGGTCAAAGATCATGGTGCCAAATGAAAGCCGATATGGGACCTCTTATACGTTGATAATAGTAAACATCTGGTTTACGTATCATGAACCATTTTAAAGTTTTAGCCCTTTGAAAACCCATGACCTTGAGTTTGACCTTTTAAGGTCACTCAGAGTCAAAGATCATGGTGCCAAATGAAAGCCCATATGGCACTTCCTATAAGTTGATAAGGGTAAATGTCTGTCTACCATCAACCATTTTCAAGTTATAGCCCTCTGAAAATCTGTGACCTTGAGTTTGATCTTTCATGGTCACTCAAGGTCAAAGATCATGGTGTCAAATGAAAGGCCATATGGGAGTTCCTATATGCTCATAATAGTAAACATCTGTCTATCGTCAACCGTTTTTGAGTTATAATGGAAAATATGTTATTTTAAGCAATGGTCTTGACCCCCCTGACTTTCAACCCCCAACTGCTATGGAGACTGTCCAAGCTACCCCATCATGCAGCTTATGGTTGGAAGCAGAATTGAAAGATGCACATTTTGGTTTTGGGTTGAAGTCAAAATGATGAATTTGAAGAAAGTTATTGGAAAACAAAAAAAAGATTGTGACCTTTCCAGTGACCTTGACCTGATTACCCCCAAAATTTAATCAGGCAATCTACGCACCATTGCCCACCTACCCTGAAAATTTGAAGTAAATTGGTGCAACCATCTAGACACTAGATTGTTAACAGAAAGACACACAAACAAACAGACAAACAAACAAACCACACTGATTACAATACTTCTCCCCACTTACTCCATAGCAGGCAAGGTAAAAAAAAAACCTCTGCTGAGCTTTCTTCACTTGGTTTGAGGTCCTTTGTGATGTCAGAGCCTTGTGATGCGGAGTCCCAGGAATTTGATGTCATTGACCCTCTCCACCTCTTCACCATTTATGTGTGTGGGGTGGTGTGTGTGTGTGTGTGGGGGGGGGGGGGGGGGGGGGGGCTGTTTCATAAAAGTACATTTGGAAATAAAGCCCCTAATCATGCTTTAAATCCTGTGGTGGCAATTAATTTTCTCAGAAAATGTGCTACGCACTGCCTGATGTGATGGTCTCTCGCCCTTATTTGAAGTTAAATATTGAATCTTATTGGATGTAAAGCTTTGTAAAATATTTATTAAGCATAAATATGCACAACCTGGGTGGTGTAGTGGTTAGTACTGTCATATCACAGCAAGAAGGTCCTGAGTTTGAGCCCAGCAGCCAGCGAGGGCCTTTCTGTGTGGAGTTTGTATGTTCTCCCCATGTCTGTGTGGGTTTCCTCCGGGTGCTCCGGTTTCCCCCACAGTCCAAAGACATGCAGGTTAGGCTAACTGGTGGCTCTAAATTGACCGTAGGTGTGAATGTGAGTGTGAATGGTTGTTTATCTCTGTGTCAGCCCTTCGATTACCTGGCAACTTGTCCAGGGTGTACCCTGCCTCTCGCCCATAGTCAGCTGGTATAGGCTCCAGCTTGCCTGCGACCCTGTAGGACAGGATAAGCAGCTACAGATAATGGATGGATGCACAACCCTGCAATCTTCACTATTTACAAGAAATAAAAGTATCATCTTTTGTTTTTAACCTACATTGCTTTAATATAGTAACAACATTAATCCTGAGACTTTTTCTATATCATACACTACCGTTCAAAAGTTTGGGGTCACTTTGAAATTTCCTTATTTTTGAAAGAAAAGCACTGTTCTTTTCAATGAAGATCACTTTAAACTAATCAGAAATCCACTCTATACATTGCTAATGTGGTAAATGACTATTCTTAATTTCTAGCTGCAAATGTCTGGTTTTTGGTGCAATATCTACATAGGTGTATAGAGGCCCATTTCCAGCAGCTATCACTCTAGTGGTTTAATGGTACAATGTGTTTGCTCATTGTCTCAGAAGGCTAATGGATGATTAGAAAACCCTTGTACAATCATGTTAGCACAGCTGAAAACAGTTTAGCTCTTTAGAGAAGCTATAAAACTGACCTTCCTTTGAGCAGATTAAGTTTCTGGAGCATCACATTTGTGGGGTCGATTAAGTGCTCAAAATTACCAGAAAAATGTCTTGACTATATTTTCTATTCCTTTTACAACTTGTGGTGGTAAATAAAAGTGTGACTTTTCATGGAAAACACAAAATTGTCTGGGTGACCCCAAACTTTTGAACGGTAGTGTATATGTCAGGTTGAAAGGAAATTAATTTTTTTTTCCCCAGCAGAATTAACTAGTGGCTAAAACACATTATTGAGATTTAAATCAGTCAAGTATGCAAAGTAAATTATGAACATATGAATAATTACCCATCATTCAGCAAATAAATGGTGACTGTGTGTTGTATTCTTGTTCTGTAATCATGTTTCATTCCAGGAATAAATCTTTTGTAATATCAGTTTTATAAACACAATACAGCAGTAAAATAGTGTGTGGGGGGGAAGCTTTATCTTATTAATAATAAATCAGTTACTCATTCACAACCTGTTTCAAACAATCAGGAGATTGCAGTGGTGTTCAGTGTTCAGTGTTTGGGAGGTAATTTCGAAATCCAGGAAATGAGAAAGTACAGCACAAAGAGACTATTTTTCATTAATGGCACACAAATGAAGAAAAAAAGTTGAATTATAGCTCAGGTACTGATATGCATATCTTATACAAGTGATAGCAGAGAAGATTCCTCATACATGTCTTTGTAAGAAGAGAGTGGAATTAAAATAAAGTAGGAGCTTCTTTTGGTGGTGAAATCTAATAGATGTTTCCAAGAAATTATAGCATTACTTTCAAAAGGCTAAAAAAGTTGAACCTTTATTTAATGTCACCGTTTGCAAAATTACTTGCATGACCAACTTGCACATTTGAAGACTTTCATTCTTAAAGGACTGTTCCTTGAATTAGATTTTTTTTTCTAAAGAATGCTAACTAAAATTAAAATGCATTGGGTTTAACACTTGTTACAAATTCACACTAGCATTCAGATCAGTACTGTTTTAATCAATTTATAGTTACAATTAATGTTGTAGAAAGTCTAGAAAGTTAGTTTATTGACATATGTCTTGTTGCAAAGAAAGAAAGAAAGAAAGAAAGAAAGAAAGAAAGAAAGAAAGAAAGAAAGAAAGATGCCCTCTACTTGTCCTGTCTTCGACTTGCCCTGCTTTCAACAAATCAATTTTGAGAACTTACTGTTCATCTTCTGTCAAATATATCCCACCCCTTGAAATGAGATATTTAACAGTTATTCCACAAAATCGAGTCGCACATGAGCTGATAGCTGATGGGGAGCATAGCGCCAAGTTGGCGATAAGCTACCGTATGTATGACGAGATTGAGTGGAATAACTGTTTTATTCTATCCACATTCACTGGATTTTGAGAAACAGGGTGGCACGGTGGTGTAGTGGTTAGTACTGTCGCCCCACAGCAAGAAGGCCCTGGGTTTGAGCCCAGCGGCCGACGGGGGCCTTTCTGTGTGGAGTTTGCATGTTCTTCCCATGTCTGCGTGGGTTTCCTCCAAGTGCTCCGGTTTCCTCCACAATCCAAAGACATGCAGTTAGATTAACATGGGGCAGCCATGGCCTGAGGTTGGGCTGAAGTGGCCTTGAGTGAGGCATCTAACCCCCAACTGCTCATTGCTCACGTGTGTGTGCATGTGTGTGTTCACTGCTTCAGACATGTTAAATGCAGAGATTAATTTCACAAGTGTCCATGTGATGAATAAAGTTACTGTTCTTTTAATTGTTATTTTTTGCAAATTTGTGAAATAAAACTTTATACAAAATGTCCAACAAAATAACTTCCGCTTAGAATGTAAACAACCTGGCGAAATGACAGTAGCAAATTGGGAAAAATGCTATAATTCCATAAATAATTCCATAAACAAAATATTCTATATTTTGTTGCTTTTCTGTCTTTTTTTTGTATTTTTGAGAGTTTTGTTTTCAAGTAGTTTTTATTTCATCCTTGGTTGGTTCAGCAACGCACTCCACCATTTTGTTTTTCTCTGCTCATGGTATATGACCTGATAGCCCACTAGTTGAGTAGCCAATCAGAGCATAAAATATTCCATATTTTGTTGCTCATATCCAGTGAATTTCGATAGAATAATGGCAGATGGACTCCTATTAGGGGTGGTATGGTGGTGTAGTGGTTAGCATGGTCGCCTCAAAGCAAGAAGGTTCTAGGTTCGAGCCCAGTGGCCAATGGGGGCCTTTCTGTGTGGAGTTTGCATGTTCTTTGCGTGGGTTTCCTCCCAGTGCTCCGGTTTCCCCCACAGTCCAAAGACATGCAGGTTAGGCTAATTGGTGGCTCTAAATTGACCGTAGGTGTGAATGGTTGTTTGTTTCTATGTGTTGGCCCTGCAATGATCTGGCGACTTGTCCAGGGTGTACCCCACCTCTCGCCCATAGTCAGCTGGGATAGGCTCCAGCTTGCCCATGACCCTGTACAGGATAAGCGGCTACAGATAATGGATGGATGGATGGACTCCTATTTGATGTTTATTGGACTGCTTGCTATTGTTACATTCATAACATGAATATAATCATGTTAGTATTTTCTTCATTTTTCATTTTTAAATTGTGTCTCAGTTTTATGTTATATTGTATGACATTTAACAGCAGAGAAAAAAAATCTATCCCTGATTTTCTCCACTTATACACAGTTGCAGTTTCAGAGGTGGTATGAAATACACACAGGTCATTTCCAGAATATTAATTTTATATAAGTTGTAAATATAAGCATATACCTGAGCAAATTTTGACATAACTTCAGGACTTGAGTCAACGTCTCTGAATAGATCCTTCTACTGTATGGTGTTCTCCACCTTGTATATTTTGTTTTTGAGCTAACATCTGCTAGCTTGATTGTTAACATTGTTTGTTTGGCTGGACATCTGACTGAGCTTGTATCTGTCAGGCTTGACATGATCTCTAATAACTCATAAAAAAAAAAAAATAGCCCCAATCAGGTCTGCTAGTTTTCAGTGCTTCTTTGGGCGGACTCCTACGCCTGGCCTTGTCTGTTATGCACATGTTGAGGATGAGGTGGTTAAGCATGAAGAGAACACTGGGGAACCAGAGTAAGTGAATCCCTGCGGGTTCTTCGGTGTTCATGCCTGACTGTGCTCACTCCCAGCACCACAGTGTAACTGTGCCTGCACAGCATGTCTCCACAGCATGGTGTTTATGGCACTGCTACCATCTGGCATTGCTGATGTGCTGACTGTGAGTGGCGTTCAGGCACTGTTTTTATTTCTTGTTTCATTTTTTTCTCCATGCTTTAAGTAGTAAAGTAACCTTGAATAATTGCTACGCTGCTGCATTACCAGCTGTCAAACTGACTTGCAGTTTTAACTATTGCTGTAAAACTGTGACAGTCATGTTGATGTGTGTAGTGAAGTGTTGTTTTCACTTATGTGCTATTCATTACTCTCGGGGGTGGGGGGTGTTTAAACATAAGCTCAGCTCCATACGTTCTCCCTGTATATGTGTGTTTCCTCTGGGTTCTCCAGTTTCCTCCTGTGTGTTAACTAAAATATTTTGAGAGCTTCATATTAACCTTTTGAGAACCTTACTTTTCACTGAAATTAGCTTCAACCTCCCAAACCTAACAGCTAGTGACTCAGTGTTCAGCTGAAACTAACACAATTATAATATCCCCAACATGCAAGAAATACGGTTGGCGTATGTACATATGTTCTTGTTACAAGGGATATGCAGGAAATTAATAACAGAAAGCACAACGTACTCCAGCAACAGAAATTGTCATCAAGCCTATCGAATATTATAGGTGTGAAGTATTAATGGTTTGTAAATGAGGTATTTACTTTAATGTCACACTCAGCATTGATGGAAAATGAGTTTGGATTCAAGCCAGCATTTCATCAATTACTCAGTGGTTACACATGAGGCCATCTGACCTTGAATTTTAATGCTGATTTACTAATGAGTAGTGTTCTTATCAGCTAGTTCCTGCATATGATCCTGCACAAGAAGACTTGCCATAATACAAAGCATATATGAATATACAACCTGAATCAGAAAAAAGTTCGGATGGTATGTTGAAGTTGATGTTAAAAGAATGATTTGGAAATAATCTTTGACCTGTATTGCATTCAAAATGACACATCAGCACATTATTTGATGTTTTACCTCATGATTTTTTTATTAGTTTTTCACAGAGAAACATTTCAATTTTGAATCCTTGCAACACATTAAAAAAAAATGGCCGATAAAGCATCTACCACTTTGTAATGTCACATTCATTTTCATAACACTTAAAATATGTTTAGGGACTGAAAACACCAAGTGATGAAGCATTTCAGGTGTTATTTTGTCCCATTCTTCCTCCAAACAGGTCTTAAGGTGTGCAACAGTACGGGTTCGATGTTGTCATATTTTTTGTTTCAAAATCGCCCACACATTCTCTATTGGGGACAGAGTGGACAGGCACCCTCTTCTTCCACAGCCATGTCTTTGTAATGTGTGCAGAATGTGGTTTTGCATTGTCTTGTTGAAATCTCCCTGGAAAAGGTGATAGGGTCCTGGGTATGACGTTAAACTGCATCCCATCCTGGGTATGACCTTAAACCACATCCAAAGGATCATTGGCAGCAGGGTGCTCCGGTGCTCTGGGGCAGAAGAACCTGCAGGTCAATGGCTCATCACCAGGTGGCATGCAGAAGAACCACTTTTTGTTCAATGGATGGCACCACTTAGCAAGATAGCTGCTACTGCGGGGCAACCTCCTTGTCTACCAGGCCTGTTTTGCAGTAGCACACCGCCTGGACCAGAACTGGAGGTCCAGAGAGGTTAGATGGTGGGGGCATGATGCAGTCTGTCTTTAACACTGTGCATGGTGCGATGTAGGAGAGTTTAAAGTAGCAACAGAAAATCAGCAGAGCCAAGAGAGCTGTGAAGGAAAAACGGGGAGAATTGTACCTCAAGAAGCACTGAACGCATCACATGTTATCGACAGGAACAAGCATTCAATGCCACCAATGTAGACGTTTTTGCCACACAAATGCAGGCCTAGTAGCTCATAGGCGTTCCTTCAAAGAATAACTAACTCCCCTTACACAGATGTCATCATCAAAATCGATGGACTGCCGAAGAAGAATAAGAAGGAAAAGATGACATCTTGAAGGCAGCATATGTTGCTCCCAAATCTCAGTGCACTTTTCTGCACTAATGCTCCATCACAGATGTGCAAGTTACCTTTGCCAAGGGCACTGACACAACCCCATACCATGACACACCCTGGCTTTTGGACTTGTTCCTGGTAACAGTCTGGATGGTCCTTTTCCTCTTTGGTCCAGAGCACACAAAGTACATTTCTTATAAAAAAAAAAAGACCTGGAATACTGATTCATCTGACCACAATACAAATTTCCACTGTGTGATGGTCCATCCCAGATGCCTCAGAGCCCAGAGAAGTCGACAGCACTTCTGGACACAGTTAACATAAGGCTTCCTTTTTTGCACAGTAAAGTTTTAACTGTCATTTGTGGATGTAATTCTGTATTGTATTGCTTCACAAAAGGTTTGCTGAAATAATCCTGAACCCATGTGGTTATCAGCTATGGACCCTTTTCACGTGACGTCACGACAAACGCGGCCGCCATTTTGGACATGTACTACCAGTAGTTTACCACAGCCAGCGTTGAGGAACGGCAGCAAAGAAAGTGTTTATTTTCAGCAAGACTTCCATCATGCCACTATATTGTTGTGCACCTGGATGTAGTAACCATCAACAAACAAGGCAAGGGTTATCATTTTATCGGATCCCGACGGAGAAGATGGATAGCGACCATTAACAGATTGGCAGCCCTCGGCATACCAGCGCTTGTGTGGTGACCACTTTGTTGGAGGTAAGACGAATAAAATTAGCCAGAAAAGGCATTACATTGCTGTTAACATTCTGTGGCGGCGAGTGTGTAACCAAATAGGCTAAAATAACCCATTGTAACCTCTTTGTTCTTCTGTAGTAGCTATTAGCTAACGACATTAGCTAGCGTTGTGTTCCTTTGCTGTTGGTAGACTGTAGGACAGATCAGAGGCAGTGTCCTACAAACAGCGCTTAATTTGAGGGGGAGCAAGCCGGAGCGCACTCCGGAACCTCGGGCGTTGGCTCCGGCAGCTATTTACACTGGATCCAGTGATCCGACACCTCTCTTGACTATGTAACAAAAAAAAAAAAACGATTGTCTTTAGGCTTGCCATCCTTCCACTTGCGAGTGGTAATTGATCTGCGCTGGGATCACACACACAGCGGCTCAGTACCGAATCGTGGCTCGTGCACTTCACTCGCGCGCTGTGTGAGCTGCGCAGGGCCGGAGTGCGCACCCTCCAGAGGGCACTCGCTGTTCAGGGCGGAGTGATTTGGAGCGCAGGATGCCTGCGGAGCCGAGCGTATCCGTGTATTGGTGTTGCTGTGTGCAGACGAATCGTGTATTGGTGTTGCTGTGTGCACACTAATCGCTTTTAAAAACGTTAATCTGATGATCCGCTGATACGGTCTAATGTAAACATGGGCTAAGTGTTCAAAACAAGAGGAACATGTATTTGTCTCTTAAATCCAGGCCGTTCCCTGTAATCTGTAACACTGGGTTGGAGAAAGTAATGGCAAATAGCGAGTGCACAAACCATAGAAGGTAAACTGTACACAGCGCCAGGGCAGTGTGATGGTATGTCTACTTTTAGATTGTGTTAACTTATCAATGAACACACTCGTCACTCGACGAGTTTCACGTCTTTACGACGGATACTTAAATGTGTGTTAGGTATTATTGTTGCAGTCTAAGCAGTCATTGTAGCAGCTAGATGAGCGAGAACCGAAAGGGTCTGTGCCATAAACCGTTACTTCTGTACGGCGTTGCTAATGTGTCATTACTGTTGTTATTTCTCCCTCTGCTCGCCCTGTAAATGCCCTACGTCGCTGGATAGCGAAGGTGTTTTCTGCATCTCGCTCCTTTTTCTTGTATGTTCTCCGTTTGTCGCCTTCCTCGCATTCAAACCAATTCGAGCCGAAGTCTGCTACATGTCCAAAATGGTGGTCGCGTTTACGAAGGTCACGTGACTGAAAAGGGTCTATAGATGAATGATGGTTCTTGATGCAGTACCATCTGAGGGATTGAAGATCAGAGGTGTTAAGCTTAGGCTCGCGCCCTTTCCCTTTATGCACCAAAATGCCTTCAGATTCCATGAACTGTCTAACGATATTATGCATCATAGGGAGTCAATCATTCAAATCCCTTCCTATCTTTTCTTGAGGAACATTGTTTTTAAACATTTCAGTAATTTTCTCACACATTTCTTGACAAACTAAGGATCTTCGGCCCATTTTTGCTCCTCAAAAACTCGGCCTTTCCTGGATACTGCACATCAAATCATGCCAAATCATGATTACAATCACCTGTTCACATCATTAATTTCAATTTACATAATTATTTAATTGCTTTATTTCATGACTAGCCCTCAATTGCCCCTGTTCCAACTTTTTTTTTGAATGCATTGCAGGCCTGAAATGCAGAAATGGATGCATATTACCATATGAAATGAAGGTGATCAGACAAGACATATGATATCTTGGGTTCATACTGTCTGCAAAGTAAATTTAAATATCATGGGTTTCTTTTTTTGTATTGAATTTTCCTTTTTTTTTTTTTAAACTACACTGGCCCTAATATGCTAATACTGGCCCAAATACACTGGCCCGAATAGACAGTCTCGTGATTGATAGCATCAGCTGGGATCTCTCCAGGTGATAGTTTGTGCAGTGTGTCAAGCATGACAATGACAAACAACCGATCACAAGCAATTCAATTCATGTAGTGTGAAAGGGTCAGTGATCAGTGATTTTGACATTTTGAACATTTTGAAAGTTGTATAATGAGCACTTAGCACTCATTAGTTTTTTTTTCCCCCTCCTTTCCTTGGTAAACCAAATGACTACACCAGGTCTCAGGGTTGTAAATGTCTTTTGGGATCTTAATTCTCTTTTTTTTTCCTATTCAGGTTATTCCTGTAGTTCTTTAGATGGTTTTGTTCATTCCTGGCAAAGGCCATCATGGCTAATGACTTGATTTTGGTTTGATGTTTCCTATAGGGGTTTACGGATGCCACCTTTCTAGTCTCTTTCCCCAGTACAATAAAATATTCTTTTTTTCTGGGTTGGCAGGTGTGAGTTTGTGTGCCCTTCTCCCCACAGGGTTTGCATAGTGGGTGCTTAATCTTTCCCTCACCTGTGCAAATTTTCTCAGCCATCAACAGGTACAGTGTTGTGTCCTGGGACACGTGTTGGGTTTCTGGGTGTGTTTTTCTCACTTTCTCTCAGTCTTTCTCTCAGTTTAGGATATACCAGAAGAGAACTACAATCAGCACAAGGACTGACAAGTGAGAAATCATGCCATCTTATAAGAATATAAAAGGGAGAATGTTGACAACAACAGTGACATGTTTGTGCTTATTACATCCTGGTTAGCATTCTACACCCCTTTATATAAATATTCCATCTTCTTGCTTGATTTTTACTTCATTCATTCTTAGCTTTACTCTACCTTTTATACTTTAGTAGATACCAGCGTTAAGCCATAAAATAATCCCTGTTTTAAGCCTTTGAACTCTGTATACCACAGTTGCATATGCTACGTATTTATAATAGAAATTATATGCTAGCATGCAATAGATGGTCGATATCAGAAAGCTTTTCTCTGTAGATACCAGATAACTGTATTCTTCATAGCTCACAGGACAATAGAGGTGTGCCATTTCTTTTGGGAGAAAGGGCAGGTGTTGGATTTCTCGTTCATTTTTTTAAAACTGAAATTTGGTAAAATCTAAACTGGTGATGTTATTGTTTATTATTTTGCAATTATGCTCCAGCAGTAAGCTACTTTTAATATTTTTTCAGTACATTTGAATTAAAATTGCAACTCTGGTGTCTGGTCTCTTTGATTTATGGTATGACCTTCACACAACAAGCATGATGTTAATTTTTTTTTTAGAGATTTTAAAGGGTTGTAACAGAAGAATGGCTCCAGTCGCCATAGGTCAGCCCGCTCCATCATGCCCATGCTGCTTGCATGCCAAGCTCTACGTTTCTTCTTTCTTCATATACTTTATTGTTGGCATCATCTATGCCAACTGTGACAAGCCTTTAAAAAAATTAATTAATCCTGCTCAAAACAATGATATATAGTTTTCAGAAGCTCAAATGATTATGCAAATATTGTAGCATGATTAATGATTTTTAATGTTGCATTATTTATATACTGTATATTTTAGTATGTATTTAATGATATCAAAAGCACATGAAGGCAGTAAAATAGCCTAATAACTAAAGGTTGTTTTTTTATTTTTTTGTATAGTTTTTTTTGACCATTGAAGGTAATAATGCTGAACTATTTTGAAATTACATGAAATGGACGAGGATTGCACTAAAGGGACTCATTAATAAATAACAAAATCACTAGATCAAGGGAATTCTGCAGATTTAATAAGGGGGCAATTTGAAAGAAAAAAAAGAAAGGGATCTGCTTGATTAGGGCTTTGCAAGGTAACACAGCATGCAGTGGACAGATAAAATATTTATTTAGTGTTGTCATTATGTGGCCATTATCATTTAGATCAGACCATTAAACAGCATGAAACAGCATGGGTAAGACAATTACCAATGTTAAATAAATAAATAAGCATCTATGCTTTTATGTGGTTTGAAGTCATCATTAAAACAGAGGTCATGGCACACGCAAGATAATCAGTCAGCTAAAATAATTAGATGAGCACAGAAAGTAAGTGCTAATGCTACCATTAAGCAGTAACAAAGGCACAAAGTTCTGCCAGGGTTGTGTCAATTACATTCGAAAAGCAATAAAGAACATTCAGTCTGTGGTGAAATAATTATCAACCACTAACAACTAAAACAACTATGAACTAGGTAACGAAGTAAAAGTCCGGCTGTAATTGGTCAAATATTATCTTTCTTGGATGCAATAAATATCTCAACACACACACACACACACACACACACACACACACACACATATATATATATATATATATATATATATATATATATATATATATATGAGAGAGATACAGAAACTGTACATTTGTATTAAATTACAACCGCGATTCCAAAAAAGTTGGGACAAAGTACAAATTGTAAATAAAAACGGAATGCAATGATGTGGAAGTTTCAAAATTCCATATTTTATTCAGAATAGAACATAGATGACATATCAAATGTTTAAACTGAGAAAATGTATCATTTAAAGAGAAAAATTAGGTGATTTTAAATTTCTTGACAACAACACATCTCAAAAAAGTTGGGACAAGGCCATGTTTCCCACTGTGAGACATCCCCTTTTCTCTTTACAACAGTCTGTAACCGTCTGGGGACTGAGGAGACAAGTTGCTCAAGTTTAGGGATAGGAATGTTAACCCATTCTTGTCTAATGTAGGATTCTAGTTGCTCAACTGTCAGGTCTTTTTTGTCGTATCTTCCGTTTTATGATGCGCCAAATGTTTTCTATGGGTGAAAGATCTGGACTGCAGGCTGGCCAGTTCAGTACCCGGACCCTACTTCTACACAGCCATGATGCTGTAATTGATGCAGTATGTGGTTTGGCATTGTCATGTTGGAAAATGCAAGGTCTTCCCTGAAAGAGATGTTGTCTGGATGGGAGCATATGTTGCTCTAGAACCTGGATATACCTTTCAGCATTGATGGTGTCTTTCCAGATGTGTAAGCTGCCCATGCCACACGCACTAATGCAACCCCATACCATTAGAGATGCAGGCTTCTGAACTGAGCGCTGATAACAACTTGGGTCGTCCTTCTCCTCTTTAGTCTGAATGACACGGCGTCCCTGATTTCCATAAAGAACTTCAAATTTTGATTAGTCTGACCACAGAACAGTTTTCCACTTTGCCACAGTCCATTTTAAATGAGCCTTGGCCCAGAGAAGACGTCTGCGCTTCTGGATCATGTTTAGATACGGCTTCTTCTTTGGACTATAGAGTTTTAGCTGGCAACGGCGGATGGCACGGTGAATTGTGTTCACGGATAATGTTCTCTGGAAATATTCCTGAGCCCATTTTGTGATTTCCAATACAGAAGCATGCCTGTATGTGATGCAGTGCCGTCTAAGGGCCTGAAGATCACGGGCACCCAGTATGGTTTTCCGGCCTTGACCCTTACGCACAGAGATTCTTCCAGATTCTCTGAATCTTTTGATGATATTATGCACTGTAGATGATGATATGTTCAAACTCTTTGCAATTTTACACTGTCGAACTCCTTTCTGATATTGCTCCACTATTTGTCGGCGCAGAATTAGGGGGATTGGTGATCCTCTTCCCATCTTTACTTCTGAGAGCCGCTGCCACTCCAAGATGCTCTTTTTATACCCAGTCACGTTAATGACCTATTGCCAATTGACCCAATGAGTTGCAATTTGGTCCTCCAGCTGTTCCTTTTTTGTAACTTTAACTTTTCCAGCCTCTTATTGCCCCTGTCCCAACTTTTTTGAGATGTGTTGCTGTCATGAAATTTCAAATGAGCCAATATTTGGCATGAAATTTCAAAATGTCTCACTTTCGACATTTGATATGTTGTCTATGTTCTATTGTGAATACAATATCAGTTTTTGAGATTTGTAAATTATTGCATTCCGTTTTTATTTACAATTTGTGCTTTGTCCCAACTTTTTTGGAATCGGGGTTGTAAGTTTTAAATTGTTTTATTAAGATTAACTTGAATGTTATTCTCATATTCTATGTATTATTCTAGATAACTAGAATCTTAAATAATGCTTAATGGAAAGTTTATTCTATTTGATTATGCAGTATGATTTGTCATGTCTACAGATGACATTCTCATTCTCATATTTTATTTTATTTTCAAACACTAATAACATTGTGCTAACACTTTGTTTTAAGGTGTGAATGAATGTATTTTTATTTGTTTAATAAAGCTCAAATTAGATTCATGTAAAAGGTTTAATCGCTGTGTATTAGCCTTTATTTCTAAATAACTGATTATCTATGTAAAAACAAAGAAAAAAATCTACATTGAGGTGAATTAAACAAATAACCACATAATAAAACAAACAAGACCTTGATTAAGCGATTGTAGATATTTCCTATAAAATATATTTTGCAATATTATCACTAATATAGTCATTACTACAGTACCTTATTTATTTTACTACTGTTATGACTTATACTTACTGCATATTCCAATAATTAATACTTCCTCATTTAACCACTTATGAGCTTGTTATAAGGTTAGCTTAGAAGAAAGGATTACTGTTGAGTAGTTAAAATAAACGAGCACACCTTGAGTTCTCAGGTTCAGTATTGTGCATGTTAAATGTTTCAATATTAGAAGGCTTCATTTTGACACGTGCAGGAGTAATGTTCAGTTCTTTTCCCATCATACATGCCAGGTAGAGAGTATTTAAAATCAATGCAGTTCACAAGCTATTGCACCTTGAACCTTCAACTGAACCTTCATTTATGCCAAACCGGCTTTAAAAAGTAATGTAAGCACTCCGCTCAGTGCTGATGAATGCTTTGCCCTTTAAGGAAAAAATCCCATTTCCATCTCCTTTATTATTATACATCGTCTGCCTCTCTGTAATTCTGAACTATTAGGTTTCCAAAAAAGGTTTTAAGCCAAAGAACAAAATGCGACTATTTCAGAGAATAATTGCTCATACTGATGGAAATAGAAAAAAAAAAAAAACTTTAATAAATGTAGGAAATTCATTGTGCTTACTCAGAACTGCAATCCAAGATTGTACACTGAAAGAGCTCTTTTTAAAAGTTTAACTTCAGCAAAAAATAAATAAATGAATAAATAAAAAAAAATAATGTAAAGTGTTAAGTTGGTACTCAGATAAATCTGCACAAGCTCAGAAGCTCAGAGCAAAGTATAATATTTTTCATCAGTAATAACACAGAATTAAAAAACACAACAACAACAATGTAATGGGTTAAGAATAAAACACTTTGGGGTGTGCAGCCATTGGAAAATAATCAACTAGAAGGGCATTCGGGAGAGTACATACCTCCACCACACCATATATCAACATAAAATCAAATCACTTGAACCTAGGTTAATACTAAAACTGGACACCAAATTTCATCAAAATCCATTCACTATTTTTTGAGTTACTTCGGGAACAGACAAAAAATAATAATAATAATCCTGGATCCACATACATGTCCGGATTTTTCCATTAAAATCTAAGTCAAGTCAAGTCAAGTTTACAGTGGTGCTTGAAAGTTTGTGAACCCTTTAGAATTTTCTATATTTCTGCATAAATATGACCTAAAACATCGGATTTTCACACAGGTCTTAAAAGTAGATAAAGAGAACCCAGTTAAACAAATGAGACAAAAATATTATACTTGCTCATTTATTTATTGAGGAAAATGATCCAATATTACATATCTGTGAGTGGCAAAAGTATGTGAACCTTTGCTTTCAGTATCTGGTGTGACCCCCTTGTTCAGCAATAACTGCAACTAAATGTTTCCGGTAACTGTTGATCAGTCCTGCACACCGGCTTGGAGGAATTTTAACCCATTCCTCCTTACAGAACAGCTTCAAGTCTGGGATGTTGGTGGGTTGCGTCACATGAACTGCTTGCTTTAGGTCCTTCCACAATATTGGATTAAGGTCAGGACTTCGACTTGGCCGTTCCAAAACATTAACTTTATTCTTCTTTAACCATTCTTTGGTAAAACAACTTGTGTGCTTAGGGTTGTTGTCTTGCTGCATGACCCACCTTCTCTTGGGATTCAGTTCATGGACAGATGTCCTGACATTTTCCTTTAGAATTCGCTGGTATAATTCAGAATTCATTGTTCCATCAATGATGGCAAGCCGTCCTGGCCCAGATGCAGCAAAACAGGCCCAAACCATGATACTACCACCGCCATGTTTCACAGATGGGATAAGGTTTTTATGCTGGAATGCAGTGTTTTCCTTTCTCCAAATATAATGCTTCTCACTTTAACCAAAAAGTTCTATTTTGGTCTCATCCACAAAACATTTTTCCAATAGCCTTCTGGCTTGTCCATGTGATCTTTAGCAAACTGCAGACGAGTAGCAATGTTCTTTTTGGAGAGCAGTGGCTTTCTCCTTGCAACCCTGCCATGCGCACCATTTGTTGTTCAGTGTTCTCCTGATGGTGGACTCATGAACATTTAACATTAGCCAATGTGAGAGAGGCCTTCAGTTGCTTAGAAGTTACCCTGGGGTCCTTTGTGACCTCACCGACTATTACACGCCTTGTTCTTGGAGTGATCTTTGTTAGTCGACCACTCCTGGGGAGGTCTTGAATATCCTCCATTTTTACACAATCTGTCTGACTGTGGACTGGTGGAGTCCAAACTCTTTAGAGATGTGTTTTTAATCTTTTCCAGCCTGATGAGCATCAACAATGCTTTTTCTGAGGTCCTCAGAAATCTCTTTTGTTTGTGCCATGATACACTTACACACACGTGTTGTGAAGATCAGACTTTGATAGATCCCTGTTCTTTAAATAAAACAGGGTGCCCACTCACATCTGATTGTCATCCCATTGATTGAAAACACCTGACTCTAATTTCACCTTCAAATTAACTGCTAATCCTAGAGGTTCACATACTTTTGCCACTCACAGATATGTAATATTGGATCATTTTCCTCAATAAATAAATGACCAAGTATAATATTTTTGTCTCATTTGTTTAACTGGATTCTCTTTATCTACTTTTAGGACTTGTGTGAAAATCTGATGATGTTTTAGGTTATATTTATGCAGAAATATCGAAAATTCTAAAGGGTTCACAAACTTTCAAGCACCACTGTATTTGTATAGCGCTTTTAACAATAGACCTTGTCGCAAAGCAAGTTTACAGGAAATTAAAGACTTTAAACATGAGCTAATTTTATCCCTAATCTATCCCCAATGAGCAAGCCTGTGGCGACAGTGGCAAGGAAAACCTCCCTCTGACAACATGAGGAAGAAACCTCGAGAGGAACCAGACTCAAAAGGGAACCTATCCTCATCTGGGTGATAACAGACAATGTGATTATAAATAACTTGCTACTATGACAGTGTCCTACGTATATAGTCACAAAGCATAACTGTGAAACCAGGAAATTCATTATAGTTTTAACATGAAGTCTGTTTTGTTGATGTTATAAACTGTTCATTGATGGAAACTTGAGTGCAAAACTGTTCATGACAACTGCAGTCCTAAAGTTAACAAGTTAACTGTAGTCCTCAGCCATAAAAGCATTAGTGTAAGTATCCAGAGCATCTTCCAAGTGTGACTTTCGACTGTCCATATAGGGCCGTCCTCCACAGGAGCGATGTGATGAGACTCCAGTGAGACGTAGGATGTCAGGATGGATCAGGCAGGTCCGAGGAGCAGAAGCAGTCAGCATCTCTGTCTCAGGATCAACATGTAACTCAGAGGGACAGACAGAGTGAAGGGGGAGAAAGAGAGAGAGAGGGAAAACAGGTTGTTAGGTATGCTCAATGTCACCTAATGAGTAAGAATAGCATACATTTTGCATTGAGTGCAAGCAGGGACTCCGGCAAAACTATGACAGCATAACTCAAAGGGGAGAGCCAGAAGATAACACAGGCATGAAGGAGCCCCGGGACATAAAGCAGCCAGCCACTACACTGTCAACAAACCCAAGTGAGCAAGTGAGTAGGGGACTGACAGCATCCATACATCCCAGTTTACCAAAACACTCAATGCCTGAAGACTCTCCAGATCTACTCATTTACCTCATAAAACTATTAACAAAAGGCTTGACTAAACAGATATGTTTTCAGCTTAGACTTAAACACTGAGACTGTGTCTGAGTCCCGAACACTACTTGGAAGGCTGTTCCATAACTGTGGGGCTTTGTAAGAAAAGGCTCTGCCCCCTGATGTAGCCTTCACTATATGAGGTACCAGCAGATAGCCTGCACCTTTTGATCTGAGTAGGTGTGGCGGGTCAAAGAGGACCAGAAGTTCACTCAGGTACTGTGGTGCGAGACCATTCAGTGCTTTAAAGGTCAATAGTCATATTTTATAATCAATATGAAATTTGATTGGGAGCCAATGCAGTGTGGCTATGACAGGGGTGATGTGGTCATATTTTCTAGTTCTAGTAAGGACTCTTGCTGCTGCATTTTAAACTAACTGGAGCTTGTTTATGCACTTACTGAATCATCCAGACAGTAAGGCATTACAATAATCCAACCTCAAGATAACAAAAGCATGAACTAGTTTTTCTGTGTCATGTAGTGACATTATATTTCATATCTTGGTAATATTTCTGAGATGAAAGCAAACTATCCAGGGAATAGCACTCATGGAATCAATTGAAGAAATCAGTAACTCTATAGATGATAAGAAATATGTCGCTGGGATATTTATTGATCTTCAAAAAGCTTTTGATACTATTAATCATGATATATTAATTAATAAGATGGAACAATATGGGATAAGGGGAGTTGTATTAAATTGGATAAAAAGTTATTTGAGCAACAGGACACAATTTGTGAAGTTGGGTGACTCTGTCTCAACTCGTTTGAATATTGATTGTGGTGTCCCTCAGGGGTCAATATTGGGTCCTAAACTGTTTATTCTTTATATAAATGATATGTGCAATGTATCAAAGATATTTAAGATGGTATTATTTGCAGATGACACAAAAATGTTTTGTTCTGGAACAAATTTACATAAGTTAGAAAACATAATCTCTTCAGAATTGTGCAGGTTAAAAAGTTGGTTTGATCGAAATAAATTATCATTAAATCTGTCTAAAACAAAAATCATGTTATTTAATAATTATAAAATAAATAGGGCAATAAATGTACAGGTAGATGGTGTTGATATTGAAAGAGTTTCTAATAATAAATTTCTTGGGGTAATAATAGATGATATAATTAATTGGAAATCACATATAAAATACATACTAATGAAACTATCAAGAAGCATATCTGTGTTGAGTAAAGCTAAGCACATCCTGGACTATAATTCACTCCACATTCTTTACTGTTCCCTGGTTTTACCCTACTTAAATTACTGCTCAGTGGTGTGGGGAAATACGTATAAATGTTCACTTCATGCAATAACTATTTTTCAAAAAAGAGCTATAAGAATAATTCATAGTGCTGGTTACCGAGATCATACTAATTCACTATTCTTAAATTCAAAATGTTTACAATTCAGGGATATTATAGAATATAAAACTTCCTTAGTAATGTACAAAGTAAGGAATTATAAGGTACCAAGGAATATCCAAATAATGTTCTTGGATAGAGAGGGCGGCTATAATTTTAGGGGGAAATTGAAATTTAAAATTCTCAGTGTTAGGACAACGTTAAAAATGTTCTGTATTTCTATTTGTGGAGTAAACTATGGAACAGTTTGAATGTGGAGCTCATGAAATGTACAACTATAAACCAGTTCAAAAAAAGGTATAAGGAACAGATCTTTATGAGGTATAGGGAGGAGGAATTACAATAACATCCTATTGATAATATAAGTGTATATATGTGGGTATGGGTACATTCGGATATATTATGTAAAAAGTGAGTATTTTTGTGTATATATGCATAACTGTATATAATATATAAGCATGATATGCATAATTATGATATGGGTGTCTGTGTACATATGGATGTGTATAGTTATAGGTGTGTGTATATATGTATAACATAAGTATTTGTATATATGATTTGATTTGGTCGATATTATACCATGTTGGTATGTCTTGCTATGTTGGTATGTTTTTTTTTTGTTGTTGTTGTTGATTTTGCTTTCTTTTGTATATATAGTTTATAATGGTGGAAAGTGACGTTTGATTAACGGTGGTATAGAGGGTTAGGATTTGATAAGTTATTTACTTCTTCCTAATCCTTTTCAAACCTTATTATGTTATTGCCTTATGGCTACACTATTCTGTTTGTTTATGATGATGTTTTGATGATTGCATTTTTAATTTTTTTTTTTGTTTGTTTGTTTGTTTTTATATCTTTTTTACTGTTCGGACTAAAGCAATCAATCAATCAATCAATCAATCAATCAATCAATCAATCAATCAATCAATCAATCAATAATGTTATGGATATGAGTTTCAAATGAAAGACTGGGGTCAATAATCGCCCAAATTAATTGTGAAATACATTGAGAAAAGACAAGCAAACAGAGGCAAAAACATAACCTCCTCCAACAAAGCTGTCTGAGGTAAAAAAGAATCAGACGGATTTCACAGATTTATCTTCACAAAGAACTTTTGCACCCCTGTCCTCACATCATGTGGTGCTGGGGGACTGAATTCATTTGTCCTGAGTGAAAGTCCTCAGCTGTCACACAGATCTAATGTCTCAGAATATCCTCTGGGTATAGAGTCTGGGGTTTTGTATCAAGGTTCCTCTTTGTTGGTGAGAGATTGTGAGATTGTGATAACTGGTGTTTACTGATATTAACCATTTAGAAAAGAAACACGAAATTTAACAAAGAATAAATAGTGTGCTATCATGTGCTATACAGAGGATTATATATATATATATATATATATATATATATATATATATATATATATATATATATATATAAAATCCTCTGTACACTGTGTATATATGCGCACGCACACACACACACACACACACACACACACACACACACACATCCAGGACATTCTACAGGAAATGTACATGTCTACTTCTAAAAATCTTGGGTGAAAAAAAATCTTATTCTTGAATCTGAACATTGAGTCATATGGAGGGCATGTTATACTATGAGAAACACATAATGCCATCTCATCAAATATTGGTGAAAATTATATTTTTTCTCATTACAAGGGGTTAATCAGTTAGCAAGATAACTTTAAAAGGTGTCCATAAAGTATGTTGACATCTTGTTTCCTGTTAGCATGTTTCTGGGTGGCTGAATTACACTCTTATGCTACGTTTGTAATCCTCCTTTGTGGAATAGATAGATGTACTTTATTTATATCAATGCCCATGCATCGTTGGTTGTTTGCAATAGTGTAAGGATGAGTGGCTGCCTTGCATTTAAGCAAGTAATCATCTTTTTTTCTTTTTTTCCCTTTTTTTTTAAACTTCTCGTTTTGCTGTTTCTCCTACTAATGCCAGCCATGTTGACTATGTTTTGCTACTTAGTCTGACTGGGGAGGGTGTTCCAGCAGGAAAGTGATGTCAGTGAATATCTTCTACATTAAAGAAATTGACATTATAGATTTTCCAAATATCTTAATTGTATTTATTGTCATATTCAATAAACATTTCATCCAGATCATCCTGATGAAAGTCCTGATGGAAACCAACATCAGGAACAAGGCAATCAGTAATGCAGTAAAGGTGTGCACAGGACTGTTTCTTTCCATCCCGCTCTGAGGGAATTCTTACCGAATCTGCCAACTCATGCAGAAAGTTTGACAAATCCTCCAAGCTCCTGAAGGAATTCTGACAAATCATGTTGACTCCAGCAGACACTTTGTTCCACTTCCCATAGAAGATTTGATCAACCCCGTCCATTTCCACATTTTTTTTTGTACTCTGCCCGTGATTTTCTAACAAATTAATTTTAGCTTAGTTATGTTTCCACAAAATATAAGCAAATACCTTATTTAAAGTATCATAACCCAGAATAGAATGAAAACCAGTTACAGGAGATTGTCAGGTACTGGTTATAGAGGCAGATTCAAGGACAGAAAAATGTTTATTAGACATTACAATTAGACAACAATGTGCTTCAGGTGCTCATGGTCATGTGACATGGTGCATGCATTAAGCAAGTGATGTGCAATGACTTATGGGTGTTGTAGTTGCTACCGTGAGAAAGATAAACAATTGAAAGTGGAAAATGAATGAGACGGCTCATCAAGAGCAACCTGCTTCATCCAATATGCTCCAATGTCAATGATGACCCTGACTACTAATACTACTACTGCTGCTACTACTACTACTTATGTTACTACTGCTGCTATTATTATTACTACAACGACTAGCTGTTACTATTATAATTACAACTACTACTGCTCCTGCCGCTATTATTACTACTAGTGCTACTACTACTGCTGTTGCTATTATTATTACTACTACTGCTTCTCCTCCTACGACTACTACTGCTGCAGCTGCTATTACTACTACCATTAATACTGCTGCTACTAATGCTACTACTACTACTACTATTGCTATTATTACTACTACTGCTACTACTACTACTACTGCTACTGCTACTATTATTACTACTACTACTACTACTACTACTACTACTACTACTGCTGCTGCTGCTATTATTATCACTACTACTATGACTACTACTACTACTACAACTAATTCTGCTACAACTGCTGCTATTATGATTACTACTACTGCTACTTCTACGACTATTAATGCTGCTATTACTACTACTACTACTACAACCCCGATTCCAAAAAAGTTGGGACAAAGCACAAATTGTGAATAAAAACGGAATGCAATAATTTACAAATCTCAAAAACTGATATTGTATTCACAATAGAACATAGACAACATATCAAAAGTCGAAAGTGAGACATTTTGAAATTTCATGCCAAATATTGGCTCATTTGAAATTTCATGACAGCAACACATCTCAAAAAAGTTGGGACAGGGGCAATAAGAGGCTGGAAAAGTTAAAGGTACAAAAAAGGAACAGCTGGAGGACCAAATTGCAACTCATTAGGTCAGTTGGCAATAAGTCATTAACATGACTGGGTATAAAAAGAGCATCTTGGAGTGGCAGCAGCTCTCAGAAGTAAAGATGGGAAGTGGATCACCAATCCCCCTAATTCTGCGCCGACAAATTGTGGAGCAATATCAGAAAGGAGTTCGACAGTGTAAAATTGCAAAGAGTTTGAACATATCATCATCTACAGTGCATAATATCATCAAAAGATTCAGAGAATCTGGAAGAATCTCTGTGCGTAAGGGTCAAGGCCGGAAAACCATACTGGGTGCCCGTGATCTTCAGGCCCTTAGACAGCACTGCATCACATACAGGCATGCTTCCGTATTGGAAATCACAAAATGGGCTCAGGAATATTTCCAGAGAACGTTATCTGTGAACACAATTCACTGTGCCATCTGCCGTTGCCAGCTAAAACTCAATAGTTCAAAGAAGAAGCTGTATCTAAAGATGATCCAGGAGCGCAGACGTCTTCTCTGGGCCAAGGCTCATTTAAAATGGACTGTGGCAAAGTGGAAAACTGTTCTGTGGTCAGACAAATCAAAATTTGAAGTTCTTTATGGAAATCAGGGACGCCATGTCATTCGGACTAAAGAGGAGAAGGACGACCCAAGTTGTTATCAGCGCTCAGTTCTCAGCCTGCATCTCTGATGGTATGGGGTTGCATTAGTGCGTGTGGCATGGGCAGCTTACACACCTGGAAAGACACCATCAATGCTGAAAGGTATATCCAGGTTCGAGAGCAACATATGCTCCCATCCAGACGATGTCTCTTTCAGGGAAAACCTTGCATTTCCAACATGATAATGCCAAACCACATACTGCATCAATTACAGCATTATGGCTGCGTAGAAGAAGGGTCTGGGTACTGAACTGGCCAGCCTGCAGTCCAGATCTTTCACCCATAGAAAACATTTGGCGCATCATAAAACAGAAGATATGACAAAAAAGACCTAAGACAGTTGAGCAACTAGAATCCTACATTAGACAAGAATGGGTTAACATTCCTATCCCTAAACTTGAGCAACTTGTCTTCTCAGTCCCCAGACGTTTACAGACTGTTGTAAAGAGAAAAGGGGATGTCTCACAGTGGTAAACATGGCCTTGTCCCAACTTTTTTGAGATGTGGTGTTGTCATGAAATTTAAAATCATCTAATTTTTCTCTTTAAATTATACATTTTCTCAGTTTAAACATTTGATATATCATCTATGTTCTATTCTGAATAAAATATGGAATTTTGAAACTTCCACATCATTGCATTCTGTTTTTATTTACAATTTGTACTTTGTCCCAACTTTTTTGGAATCGGGGTTGTACTACTACTACTACTACTACTGCTGCTGCTGCTATTATTAATACTACTATGACTACTACGAATACTGTGGCTGCTGCTATTATTATTACTACTGCCACTACTACTACTACTACTACTACTACTGCTGCTGCTATTACTACTACTACTACTACTTCTGCTACTGCTATTATTATCACTACTACCATTGCTATCATTATTATTACTGCTAATAATAATAATAATACTGCTATTATTATTACTACTGTGAATACTAAGAATACTGCTACTGCTGCTATTATTATTACCACTACTGCTACTACTACTACTACTACGACGACGACGACGACTGCCATTGCTGCTGCTGTTATTATTATCACTACTACAACTACTAAGAATACTGCTACTAATACTGCTGCTGTTTTATTATTACTACTACTGCTACTACTACTGCAATGCCTACTAATGCTGCTGCTATTTTTATCACAACTGCTACTACTACTACTGCTACTACTACTAGTTCTGCTGCTATTGTTATTACTACTGCTGCTATTATCACTACTACTACTGTGACTACTACTACTGCTTCTGCTATTATTATTACTATTACTACCACTAATATTGCCACTATTATTATTACTGCTACTACTACTACTACTACTACTACTACTACTGCTGCTGCTGCTATTATTACTACTACTGTTGCTGTTATTACTACAACTACTATTACTACTACTAATACTACTACTACTACATCCACTACTGCTGCTATTATTCTCATTACTACTGCTACTACTACTGCTGCTGCTGTTATTACTACTGCTGCTGCTGCTTTTACTACTACTACTACTGCTACTAATGCTACTACTGCTATTATTACTACTACTCCTGCTGCTGTTATTACTACTGCTGCTGCTGCTTTTACTATTACTACTGCTGCTGCTGCTGTTATTACTACTGCTGCTGCTGCTTTTACTACTACTACTACTACTGCTACTGCTATTATTACTACTACTACTGCTGCTGTTATTACTACTGCTGCTGCTTTTACTACTACTACTACTACTACTACTACTGCTGCTGCTGCTGCTATTATTACTACCACTGCTGCTGCTATTACTACTCACTGTAAAAAAAAATAGTTGAGAATACTTGAAATTTCAAGGCAACCGTCTGCATTAAGAATGTTATGTTTTGCCAACGATGTGCCCATGATAATCCAAACTATGATAAAACTGTTATCTTTATTAAGAATTCTTAATTAAGTCAATTTTTAATTCCTCATTCTGCCAACATAGATTTCTCTTTTTGCTGAACAGTGGCATTCACAGTAGTGCAAAAAGGCAATTGAGGTTATCACAATTTTTGGGGGGCTTTTTTCACCTCTATTTGGATAGGACAGCGTAGAGACAGGAAATGAGCAGGAGAGAGACGGATCGGGAAATGACCTCGGGTCGGAACCGAACCCGGGTCCCCGGATTTATGGTATGGCGCCTTATCCACCTGAGCCACGACGCCCCCGAGGCTCTTTTGGCTCTTCTTACGATAAGGAGCCGGCTCTTTCGGCTCCCAAACCGCTCCCAAACTGCTCCTGAGATTTTATTTTTGATTTAATTGCTGCAGTTAACTAGTTAATTAATTACATTATTATTTATATTTTATCAATAGGATGTTTTCCATTTTATTTTTTAGTTTTTGTAGCCATTGTAAAGCTTTGTAAAGTATAGCAGTGTAACAATGTTCTAGCTATAGAAATAAAACTTACTTACCAATTAATAAATTATTTTCTCACAAACATAATGCAAAACTGTGTTATATTACCAATATAAAATACACAGAAGACATCAACTGTTTATCCTTTATGGCTTTATTTCACACTCGACCTTGAACAAAATGCCACAAAATAAATTATGAAGTATAAATCAGGCCTAAGAAACTATGAAGCAAAGTTGGAAATTATTTTAACAAACACAGAACAATGTGCAACAAAATATTTTCTCATCTCATCTCATTATCTCTAGCCGCTTTATCCTTCTACAGGGTCGCAGGCAAGCTGGAGCCTATCCCAGCTGACTACGGGCGAAAGGCGGGGTACACCCTGGACAAGTCGCCAGGTCATCACAGGGCTGACACATAGACACAGACAACCACTCACACTCACACCTACGGTCAATTTAGAGTCACCAGTTAACCTAACCTGCATGTCTTTGGACTGTGGGAGAAACCGGAGCACCCGGAGGAAACCCACGCGGACACGGGGAGAACATGCAAACTCCACACAGAAAGGCCCTCGCCGGCCCCGGGGCTCGAACCCAGGACCTTCTTGCTGTGAGGCGACAGCGCTAACCACTACACCACCGTGCCGCCCACAAAATATTTTATTAAATAAAATATTAAATAAAATATTAGACTCCTCTCCCCTGCGCTCCACAGCTTTAAGCATTACACCAATTTTCGTATTTTCGCAGCTGTGAATGACATCAACCCCCCCCAACCAAAAAAAGTAGGTGTACACCATGCTACTTTTTTTCCTTTGAATGGTAACAGACAACACAAAGATGCTATCGGACAGCAACTTTTTTTGTGAAAGTCTCTCTCTCTGAGGCACCTAAGGACGAGGTCATTTCCCGATCCCTCCCCGTCTCTCTCTCCCGCTCATTTCCTGTCTCTACACTGTCCCATCCAATAAAAGTGAAAAAAGCCCAAAAAATATCTTTAAAAAAAAAAACTAATTCGGCTCCCCAAGTCGGCTCCCACCGAAGAGCCGGCTCCCGTCGTTCACTTCAAAGAGCCGGCTCTTTGAACCGGATCGTTCGCGACCAACACATCACTACTACTACTGCTGCTGCTGCTATTATTACTACTACTGCTGCTGCTGCTGTTATTTCTACTGCTGCTGCTATTATTACTACTACTGCTGCTGCTGTTATTACTACTGCTGCTGCTGCTTTTATTACTACTACTGCTGCTATTATTACTACTGCTGCTGCTGTTATTACTACTGCTGCTGCTTTTACTACTACTGCTGCTGCTGCTATTATTACTACTGCTGCTGCTGCTGTTACTACTACTCAGTGGCAATCCTAGAGTGATTTACTCCCCGGGCGAAACCCCCTGCTGGCGCCCACTGCCCGTCTTGTTTTTTTTTTTCCGGGGGGGTTTGGGGACCTTTTTTTTTTTTTTGGGACTGTTTTTTTTTTTTCGCGCCCGCGCCCCCCTACGTTGGGCTCTGTATTAACCAACAGAATGTTAACAGCTTTACATGGTCATTTAAACATTTCTCGTCGTGTGTTGTACGTCGCGGACAGGGACGTTGCACCAAATTCTGGGCCCTATGCACAAGCAGTGGCTATGCCCCCCCCCCCCCCCCCCCCCCAAAAAAAAAGCTCACCAGTTAACAATGCTGAAAGTATCTAACAACAAGGGCGTACTACCAGTCCAGTCAGTTATGTAGCCACACATTAATCTAACAACTCTTAAATGAATAAAAAAACCCTAATCACACAATATGTCACTGAATCTTTGTTTTATTTGCAGAATGATTAAAAGTTGTAATAGTAAATGCCACCAAAGGTCACCAAACATAATAGGCCTGCATGAAAATTGAGCACCTTTGCATTGGGCTGAAGAGAACAGATTTTTATCAAGTAGCTTATTTATTACATAAAAGAAATGCCATTTCCAGATTTCTACATTAACAAAATACTTCCTTTAGAATGAAAGGCAAACAAAACTTGACTCTCTTGTCATTTTTCATTTTAAAAAGGGCAAAAAGAAAACAGGCTTCCACAAAGTGCTAAACACTGGAATTTATACCCCAGCTATTAGCCTAATTATGTTATGGCCCAATATAATTTAATTTTCGATTAGTATACTATTGCAATGCAGAGAAAAAAGGCATCATGTTATTTCTAATTTTGTGTTGTGCAGTTTTTAGTACTGACCATCGCGGTGGTATTGAAGCATTTATAACCACGGGTGTTCATTTAATGTAGGCTATTTGCTTTCACACTTGGGCTCACCTTTCTTGGGAAAGAAGTTTTGAGCAGTTGCTTTCCCTCATTTCTTTTTTTGTCTCTTTCCTGCCTCTCTTTTCGTTTCTAAAAACCGGATTTTGTTTTCTTGTGCATCATCTTCCATAGCACAGATAGCCTACAACGCGCATGCGCTGCTCCAGCAGAATGAATGCTTAAATGCGCTTAGTTAAAAAAGCCCGGTGAAAGCGGACTAAACCACTTCGTGCAAAGGGTCGGGGGGCCTGTCCCCAGACACTATATGTAGGCTAGGACAAACATGTCAATCCATTAATCAAATGATTTATTTACCCAAAATATTACATTTACATTAGTTAGCAACATATATTGTGATCTTTAAATGGTATTGATATTTAAAGGAAAATAAAATTACAGACTCCTCAAGGGCCCTCCCCCCACTTGGGGCCCTGGTAACTCAGTCCCCCTTTCCTCCCACTACGACGCCCCTGGTCGCGGACACGGCCCATTATAAATTTGCTGTTATCAGAATGGCAATGATCAAGTCGTAATGTATTACTTAAGACTCTGTGTAATGTCATAGTAGTGTAGTACTATGGTATTAAAGTCTTTTTGATGACTAGTACAACATTCCGCTGGCGGGATTGTGCATATTATGGGGCTACGACAAGTTAGGCACACACACACACACACACACTGATGACGTCACCTGCGCAACTTTGGTATTGGGCTTCCCCATCCAAAATGTTCACCCCCCCCCCGTCTTGTTTTTTTTTGGGGGGGGGACCTTTTTTTTTTTTGGGACCGTTTTTTTTTTTCGCGCCCGCGCTCATGCCGCCCCGGGCGGCTGCCCGGTCGGACCGCCCCCCAGGACCGCCCCTGCTACTACTGCTGCTGCTGGTATTATTACTACTACTGCTGCTATTACTATTGCTGCTGCTGCTTTTACTACTACTACTGCTGCTGCTGCTGCTATTATTACTGTGAGTGTCAATTTCAATTCAGTTCAAATTCAAAGGGTAGATGTTGTATAGTTGTTGCCACACGCTTATCTTAAAACACTGTGTTCAGCTGTTGTTCATACCTTGTTCAAGATGGTGGAAGATGTTCAAGATGGAGGCAAACAGGTAAGCAGGTAAGTAGCAAGCAGGTAAGTAGCAAGCAGGCAGAGGGAGCGAGGCAATGGCAGGCAAGCAAGCAAGGAGAAGGGGACAATGGCAGGCAGGCAAGCAGGTGGCACACAGTGAAGTAAATCCAAATTGTTTGTAATTCCAAATAAGACTAGGTAATCCAAATATAATGGTTCAAATAAAGGGTTCAAAGAAGTAAAACTAAAGTATTTGTTTTCCAAGTTCAATGTTTCTAAATCCCAAAAGATACAGGCTTAAAGCGGTAAAAAACTATATCACTACAACATCTTCCTTTGTCTAACTGAGACTGACTACCAAGTGGGAGGCAGCCATCTTTACCTGGTCAGGTGACCAAAGGCTGTGTCAAAATAAAAGTCCATGGCCCAAGGCCAGCAAATTTTAACCAAAGTAAGAGTCTAAACTAAGGAAACTAAATTTGGCTCCAACATATCCGGCCCCTTATAGCTACCACGTGTGGCTATAACAAAACATATTTACAATGGAGCCAATTTTCAATAAACAATAAATTCAATTTCTAAATTCTAGTTCTAAGTTTTCATTCCAATTATACTATAAATGTGTGCAAGTATCAGTGTATGAATGTAGTGCAAAGGGAAGCATGTGCACATGTCAAGAGTCTTTGTTCAATGTTGACTGTCGGCCTTTACCAACAGGTAGATTTTGCTGATGGGTCTTAGGATCTGGTTGGTTTTAGTTTGCAATCTCACAGAACGAACGAGGCCCTTAGAATCCGCTATGGCTTCAATTACTCTTCCGATCACCCATGAGCCTCGCGGTGCTGTAGAACCAGCTACGACTACTATGTCTCCCACACAGAAATTGGGCCTGATGCGGGACCATTTGGATCGTTCTTGCATGAGTGGAACATATTCCTGTATCCACCGTGTCCAGAAAAGATCTGCGATATACTGTATTTGTCACCACCGCCTTCTGGCGTATACATCTTCCTGTTTGAATGTTCCTAGTGGAAGCACGGGCTGGACCTTAAGCTGCAGTAGGTGATTAGGTGTCAGTGGTTCCAAGTCATTGGGGTCATTGGAAACGGTTGTCAAAGGACGGCTGTTTAGGATGGATTCAACTTCGCACATCACTGTAACTAGACCTTCATCATCCAAAGACTGCTGGTTTGTGATTGAGGATAATATCCTTTTAACCATTCTTATTATGCGCTCCCAGATGCCTCCATGGTGGGCACCGGCTGGAGGATTGAACGTCCACTTGACACCTTTCTGGATGAGACTGCGCTCAATTTGATCCATGTTCCAACATTTCAGTGCATCCCGTAGCTCCTTTTCAGCAGAGATCAAATTAGTTCCATTGTCTGACCTTAATTCTCTTACTTGGCCTCTTCTGGATATGAAGCGTCTGAACGCATTCACGCAGGAGTCTGTATCCATCGAGTGTGCTACTTCCAAATGGACTGCTCTAGTAGTGAGGCAAGTAAATAGCACATCGTATCGCTTTGCCATGCCATGCCCTTTTCTCACCTCTATTGGTCCAAATTAATCCACTCCAACATGTGAGAATGGAGGGAGGTCAGGAGTCAATCGATCAATTGGCAGATCGCCCATCTTTTGTTCACTTGCACATGCATAGTTCCGCCTGCAGGGGACACAATTGTTCACAATTTTCCTCGTAAGAGAATTTGCACAAGGATTCCAATATGTTTACCTTAAGCTTGCCAAGATGTGATTTCTGCCACAATGCCCAACTTGCTGATGGATGTGTCAAAGCAGAAGCTCTGAAACGTGATGCCTCTTAGGCAAAATAGCTGGATGTTTCTGCTCCTCTGGTATAGCCATCCTGCTCAGGCGGCCACCAACCCTCAATATGCCATGGTCAAGGACTGGGTCCAGTCTGAAGATGGAGCTTTTCCGGTTGACATTCCTTCCATTGCGCAGGCTTGCCATCTCATGTGGAAATCCTTGATTTTGTCAGAACTTTACAATGACTTCTTCTGCATCTTCTAGGTCTTGAACAGAGAGTGCCATGGGGCCAGCCTTGACTGCCTTTAAGGCCCCCTTTCTTTTGAGAACACGTTGGGTAAGCAAACTCTTCAGCTTTAGGACCCAGGCAACGGCTCTTCTGAGCTTATTCCAGGTTGAAAAGTAATTCAATAATGCACTAGTGGGATCATGGCAACTGGCAACAGTGGCATGGACTTCAAGAACTTTTCTCCTCAACTCTGAGTCATCTGGAGGAATCGCAAGGTCAACAGGTGAGTTGGGCCAGTTTTTGGGCAAGTCTTTCAGAAACTTAGGGCCGTTGATCCAGTTGTTGCTTTTCAGGAACTCTGCAGCATTTAATCCTCGTGACGCATAGTCTGCAGGATTGAGTTTTCCAGGAATGTGTTTCCACTGTGATACATCAGACATACCCCTGATTGTGTTTATACAATTTGCAACAAAGGTGTGAAATCGTCTGCTGTCACTCCTTATGTACTTCAAGACAGTTGTACTGTCCATCCAAAACACGGATGGTTCCAGGTCCAGTTTCAATTCATCTATGACATCCGGTCTAAACGAACTGTCAGTACTGCAGCGGTCAGCTCAAGACGTGGGATTGTCATCAACTTCAATGGTGCCACTCTTGATTTCCCCATCACAAACTTCACATGCACCTGCTCCTGACTATTGACTAACCTCAAGTAGGTCACCATGCCATATCCGACTTCACTTGCATCGCAGAAGTGGTGTAATTGTGTATGTTCAACCCTTCCAAACTTCTTTGGTTTGAAATTGCGGGTGATATTAAAGTCTGTGAGAGTCTCAAGGCCCTGCAGCCAACGTTTCCAGAATTGTGCATAAGTATTGGGTATGTCTTCATCCCAGGTAAGGTTAAGCCTGCAAAGTTTCTGTAGCAGATGTTTTGCTGGAAAGGTCACTGGGGCAAGAAATCCTAGCAGGTCATACATTGAACTGACCATAGATAGAATGCCTCGCCTGGTGCATGGTTGTTCTTTGAGAGCCATGTGGAACTTGAAGACATCATCTTCTGCACACCAGTGCACACCAAGGGCCCTTTCCAGTGGCAGGTCTTCCAAGTCTAGGTCCAAGTCCTTCACTCCCTTAGCCATTTCACATTCAGGAATGTGGGCCAGGACAGCTCGGCTGTTACTGGACCACTTGGTGAGATTGAAACCTCCTGCTGCACAAAGAGCCTTCAATTCTTTGTGCAGGTGAATGGCATCGGTCTCTGTATCCACAGACTTCAACAAATCATCAACAAAAAAGTTGTTGAGGACCGTGTTCACTGCATCAGCTGAAAAGCTGTTTTTGTGGTCCTCAGCAGTCCTCCTCAAGGCATAACTGGCACAATTAGCTGATGATGTTGCTCCAAAGATGTGAACGCCTTTACTACTACTACTACTACTGCTGCTGCTGCTTTTACTACTATTACTACTACTACTACTACTACTGCTACTACTACTACTACTGCTGCTTCTATTACTACTACTACTACTACTACTACTACTACTACTGCTACTACTACTACTATTACTACTACTACTACTGCTGCTGCTGCTGCTATTACTACTACTACTACTACTACTACTGCTGCTGCTTCTGCTTTTACTACTACTACTACTACTACTACTACTACTACTACTACTACTTCCTTAGCAAAAAGAAGTTTATTCAATTGTACTATGAGTATACTTATTTTTTTACTAAAACTGAGGAAGTATACTTGAAGTTGACTTTTTATAAACTATATTTTATATACTTAAGAATATTATAGTGAAGTGTACTTTGCTTATACTGAAAAGTATAAACAAAAGTCTAAGACTAAGTACATTAATATTAAGACTTACACTTATACTTTAATACTAAAACTTATACTTTAGTATACTTTTTACATTTTTCTGCCACAAAGTACTAATACTTAGTATATCTTGCTCCAAGTGCATAATAAGGTCAAGTCATTGACTCATGCTTAACATTTAATTTATATCTTAATATAATATAATGCTGGAGTTTAAAAATTTACAGTATATAGTATGTGTCGCGGCAACCTGCCACAAGGAGTGTCTGAACGCAGGCTCACATGATTGGCAGCTGCCTCCGCCACTCCCTGCTACGCTGAATCACAGTGCTACGCTGCCAGCGCACGGCTTGACAGCACGCTGCGCTGAACAGGTGAAGCCAATCACAATGCTAATTAGCAGGGCAGCGGTCGTTCTAGAACAAAAGGCAGAGTTGGCGTTCAGTTTGTAACGAAGCAGCAGCACAGCAGTTGCAAAGAGAATTCGCTACTAACACAAACCTTACAGCACATCGGGGAAAAAAGGACGAAAAAGGCTACTGGTTTTTCACCTTCTACTTCTACTCCCGCTTCTACTTCTACTCCCACTTCTACTTCTACTTCTACTCCTACTTCTGGTTCCACTTCTGCTTCTACTTCTACCTTTTCTTTTGGAAAAACCCTACTATATACAATTCTACTACAACGTCAACTCCACTGAAAATCAATAAAACACAACACGAGTGGAATCCTGTGTCCGAGTCCTTCCCTTTCAAGTGTGGGAAACCCATGATGCTTATATACACTTGACAGTGAAAAACCGATGCACCAGTGGAAACTGATGACTGCCAGACGACTGCCTAACCAGTGCATCATACCGCTGACCAGTGACCAAGAAGCAAGACTCCACTTGTGCCACAACCCAACAGAGGGAAGACACTTCACCTGGGGGCCTGGAGGATAAAGCTTGAAGTCACCTGAAAAAAAAGAAACGAAATGGCGAAGTCATTAGAAGAACTGAAAACAGAGTGAACCACAGCCAAAAGACTTTTCTCCCATCTTGCTAACTGCATTGCAAGAACACACTCAGAGATGACTGTGGAGGAGCTAAAGCAAAACTTCAACAAGCTTACAGCAGAAAGCTTGAGACTCATGGAGGCGAACAAAGAGATTGAGGCCGCCTACATGGCAGAAGCAGACACAGCCACTGTAGAGGACCTGGGCGCCAAGAAGAAAGACGACCTGGAGAAGATAGAGGCATACTGTAAGCAGAGGACTAAAGAAGCAAAGCTCCTAATTCAACAAACACTCTGGGAATCATATGGGGAAAAAGAGCTGCCCCTTGCCCTACACATCACTGAAGCTGACTGCAAGAACGTCTCCTCTGCCCAGCTCGACATGACTCTGGAGGCATATGAGTTCATGCTGAAGCACTTCGAGACATTGGTGCTGAAGGCAAAAGAAGCGCACCGTGACTGGAACCGCTGGGCTCCTGCTGCAGAGCAAAGAGACTTTGATCACCGCATGGCAGAGCTCGAAGTGCAACTTCCCCAGCTGGTGTCACGCAAGGCCACCTTCACCAAAGCTGCAAAAATCAAGACAGACTCTGAAGAGCCCACTGTCCACCATACAGCTCCAGTGCCAGCAATAAAGCTAAAAGCCACAGCCCTTCCAAAGTTTGCTGGCAACCAGCGAAGTTACTACAGGTGGAAGAAGGAGTGGGAAGCTCTACAGAAGCAGGGTGAACTGACAGGGTCTAGAGAGGTCAAGAAATTCCAGCTGCTCGACAGCATCGATGAGAAGGTGGCCAGAAACCTACACCTGTCAACCTACAGCTCCTCAAATGAAATCTTCAGAGTCCTGGATAACTGGTTTGGGAACCAAGCCAACATCGCTCTCGAGATCATTGAAGATCTACAAGCAACCCCTCCAGTCAAAGCTGGCCAGCCAAGAAGAGTCATCGAGCTCATCCAAACAGTGGAAAAAGCTCTCTACAACTTAAATGAACTGGACAATGCCGAGGCCATAAAGAACCCCATTGTGACCAAATCCATTGAGGGCAAGCTTCCAGAAACTTTAAAGAAAGACTGGCTATGCTGCTGATGTGAGTAATGCTGTGGACCGTCACAACCGCTTTGACAAGCTGCTGGCTTACCTAAAGTCACAGGAAGCCATATATGAGCAACTTGATCAGCTGAAAGATGGCGTTGAACCTGCCAAAGACAAGACTAAGTTCTTGAAGCAAGCCAGAACAAAAGCAACCAACAGTCCGGCAGTGTCGTCCAACAGTGACGCAGCAGGCTGCATCGTCTGTGGTGACCCAAAGCACAGAAAACTGTACTTCTGCAGAAAGTTTAGAACCAACCTAAAGCCATCGGAGAAGAGGGATGCAGCACAACAACTCGGTGCCTCCAAAAGATGCCTCGAAGTCCACACTGGTGAAAGCTGCAAGAAAACCACTTACCTGTGCGGGAATCCAGAATGCAAAGACCAACACCATTTCCTCCTCTGTCCAGTTGCCAGACCCCAGTCCCAAAGAACACCCAAGTTCAGTCCAGTGAGGGCTGAGGGCAGAAGACTCACTGACACCCAGGAGCAGTTCCTCTCCAAACTCACACCAGAGCTGGCACAACAGTGTCGAGATGCCTTCTGCAACATAGTGTCCAGGGCATTCAACTCCAGTGCTGCTGAGAGAGGTCTTCTAGATGAACACCACCTCACTGAGTACCCAGTCATCCTAATGCTCCTCAATGTCACTGCCAATGATGGACAGAGTGTCGGGACCCTCATCGACCTGGCATCAGACACAAACTACATAACGCACAAAGCTGCAAGCAAGTTGAACCTGAGAAGTGAAGACGTTACACTGGAGGTTCATGGCGTTGGAGGGATGAAGGTGTCTGTTGCAACCAAGCGCTACTTGCTTAAGATACGAGTCAGCACCCCAAGAGGGACACTCAAAGCACACCAACTCATCTGCTATGGACTTGACAAAATAGCAAAAGTCCACACACATGTCCCGGCAAAAAAACTGCAGAAAATCTTCTCAGACATCTCCCTGGAAGATCTGGCAAGACCAAAGGAGATCCAACTCCTCATCAGCCACAAAGAAGGGCAGCTGGTACCCCAGAAGGTTCGTTCCGTCGGTGACTTGGTGCTCTGGGATGGCCTGCTTGGCAAGACCGTTGGAGGCACACACCCGGACCTCTTTGAAGAAGTCACCTTAACGGCCCACACCTCCAAGACTCACTTCGCAAGATCCATGCGCACTGCAGCTGTCAGATACACCGAACTCACCCGCAAAGTCCCAGTCTCCTGCCAATCTCCCAGACATCCCAGCTCCCAGTCCAACACAGCCACTAGCAACAGAGACTTCCTGAAGTGGTGGAAATGGGAAAGCATTGGAGCAGCTTGCGAACCGAGATGCGGAGGATGTCGCTGCCGGAACTGTCAGCCTGGTGGGAAAGAAATGATGCTGGCCAAAGAAAGGGAGATGGAGATGGTGAGGGACGGCTTGACTTATGTGGCCGGAGACCACCACAGCCCTGAACCACACTGGCATGCCAAGTACCCATGGAAAGAAGACCCAGCATCTCTTCCCAACAACAAGAGAGCAGTTGAAGCTACATTCTGCAGAACTGAGAGGCAGCTGGCGAAGGAACCGGAGTGGAAAGTGGCCTATGCCTCACAAGTCCACGAAATGGTGAGCCGCAGAGCTGCAGTAAAGCCGTCCAAAGAGGTTCTGCAAAGCTGGACCGGGCCAGTGTGGTATATAAGTCACCTGATAGCCCCAAATCCACATTCAGTCTCCACCCCAGTGAGACTGGTATGGAACAGCAGCCAGAAGTACAGTGGCCTCAGCCTAAACAACATCCTGATCAAAGGCCCTGACGTCCTGAATCCAATCAGAGGTGTCCTGCTGAGGTTCCGCGCTGGTGTCTTCGCAGCTTTAGGGGACAGCCGCAAAATGTATAACTCTGTCTGGCTTGAGGAAAGGGAAGTCCACCTGCACAGATTTCTGTGGCGTGACACAGAAGATACAGAGATCAAAGAATTTGCCATAAGAGTCAACATTGGAGACAAACCTGCTGGTTGCATAGCCCAAGTTGCCATGCGAGAGACCACCAGCCTGCCTTCATTCAACCATTTCAAAGAGGAGAGACGTGTCCTTGAAGAGGATACCTATGTTGATGACATATTGACTTCCCACAACAACCTCGACCACCTGAAACGCCTTACATCCAACATTGAGCAGATCCTTCAAGCAGGAGGGTTCTTCATAAAGCCCTGGATTTACTTGGATCAAAGTGGGAGGGGCGAGTCGAGAGGTGAGAAGATTGAGTCAAACACCATGATCCTGCCAAACCAACTCACTGAAGAGGATAACAAAGCCCTGGGCCTCGGCTACACCGTCGACGATGACAAGTTACATGTCATGGTTGCAGTGAACTTCTCCAAGAAGAGGAATAAAATGCGCCTCGGCCAGGACTTCTTGAAAGAACAAGTGAGAGAACAAACCCCCGATCCACTCACCAGAAGAGAGCTGTTAAGCCAAGTCTCTGGTCTCTATGACCCTCTTGGCCTTGTGGCCCCAGCAAAACAGAAGGGAGCCATCCTGATCCGCAGGGCCTTCCAAGAGGTAAAAGTCATGTACTGCGTAGAAGACACCTGGGATGCCTCCTTGTCCAGAGAGCTCAGAGATGATGCCATAAAGCTCCTCGAAGAGTACGCTGAGCTGAGCCAAGTTAGATTCCCCAGAGCTCTCACGCCGCCAGATCCAGCTGAGAGACCATGTGCAATCACCTTCTCTGATGGCAGTGAGTGTGCATATGGTGCCGTGCTGTACCTGTGTTGGAGCTGCAGCCATGGTGTCGTCGTAAGGCTAGTTGAGGCCAAGGCTAAGCTGACCCCCCTCGACCATAAAGGTGACCCTGTGAAAGCAGAAATGTGCGGAGCAGTCTTTGCAGCACGGCTGAAGAACTACTTCCAAAAGCACTGCCGAATCGAGGTCAAGAGGTGGTATCATCTAGTCGACAGCCAGACCATTTTGGGTGCCATACAGCATGAAAGTTATGGATACCAAACCTTCTATGCAAACAGAATTGGTGAGATCCAGAGCAGCACTGACATCCGAGATTGGTGGTGGATTCCAGGTGCCGAGAACATTGCAGACATTATCACCTGAGGGGCCAGTCCTGATGACCTAATCGAGAAATCCAAGTGGCAGTCAGGTCCGCAGTTCCTTCAGCTTCTTGAGGGTGAGTGGCCAAAAAAGTCAGCGAAAGATGTTGCTGCACAGGCAAGAGACAACGTCACAAAAATGCAGAAGAAAACATTCACTGCTGTACTCACCCGAAGTCAGCTGAAGGCACAAAGCCCAATTGCAGTCCAGGACGAAGCACAATCCAAGTCCAGAAACCCACTACCAACAGTAGCAGCAGTCCAAAATCTATTGAACGAAAAGCGCTTCAGCAGTCTAAGACGGCTGGTCGGGACGGTTGCATGGATTTGGAGGGCGGCTAAGAAGTTCTTGCATGCCAAGAGGGTAGATGAAGCAAAGTGGGAGGCAATACCTTCATCTGGCGTCATCACTGTCAGCGAAAGGAAAAACGTGTTCCTGAAACTATGTCTGGCAGCGCAAGAAGGTGTGAACTTCCCAAATACAACTACTGACAGGCTTGTTGTATACAAAGACCAAGTAACTGGGATCCTGATGTGTGGAGGGCGGATACAGGCCTTCAAAGAGGACCATAAAGCTGTTCCCCTGCTACCATACCAAGCCTGGGTCTCCACTCTCCTGGCCCGTGAAGCACACAGTGAGGGACATGACGGAGTGGCAGGAACCCTGCTGCGGATGTGAAAGAGAGCCTGGGTGACTTACCTGAGTCATGGGTGACTTACCTGAAGAGCGTGTCAATCCAGCTGCGCCATTCCAGTTCACATCCGTCGACCTGTTCGGACCATATCAAATGAATGATGATGTCAGAAGGAGAGCAAGCATGAAAGTATGGGGTGTACTATTCTGCTGTATGTCAAGCTGAGCCATCCATGTCGAACTGGCAAACACTCTAACAACAGAGAGCTTCCTCCTTGCTTACCAGAGGTTCACTTCTATCCGTGGTCATCCGCAGAAGATCTGGTCCGATCCTGGAACAAACTTCATTGGAGCGAAACCTGTCTTGGAAGAAATGTATACTTACCTGAGGCAACTGAACAAAGAATCACTTGAAGAGTATGCTGCCAAAAACGGTACCTGCTGGACGTGGAAAATCCTTCCAGCTGACTCACCCCACCGGAATGGCGCTGCCGAAGCTGCTGTCAAGGTCACCAAAAGAGCTCTGCAAAGCCTTGATGGCAGAGGAGGCCTTACCTTCAGTGAGTTCCTGACAGTGCTTAAGCTAGCTGCTAACCTTGCAAACAAAAGGCCAATCGATGCCAGAGTTCAGAGCCGTGAGGACCGCATCAACTACATAACCCCAAACACACTGTTGCTTGGCCGAGCCACACAAACTGGAGACTTCAAAACAGTAGACTACACCACCTACCACTTCAAGAGACTGCAAGAAATGCAAACACAAGTTAGCCACTTCTGGAGGTCCTGGAGCCAACTTGCAGGTCCAAACCTGTTCATCCACAGCAAGTGGCAGACTGCAAAAAGAAATGTTGCCGTCGGAGACATAGTGTGGCTCTGCGACCAAAACGCACTGAGGGGGCAATTCAAGCTTGCAAGGGTGGTTAGCGTGAATGCAGACTCCAAAGGCATTGTCCGGGATGTCCATGTGAAAGTCCCCCCAGGTGGACATGCTCAGGTGAAGACTCCAAAGCCAACCAAAAAGTCCTGGGACCCGCAGGGTACCACACTGCATCAGGATGTGCGACACCTCATCGTCCTCCTCCCAGTGGAGGAACAAGTCAGCAGAGACCAGCTCGCCTGATGGGTACGATCTTCCTGTGTCAGGCCACGCCAAGATCGAGTGGGAGGTGTCACGGTGACCTGCCGCAAGGAGTGTCTGAATGCAGGCTCACATGATTGGCAGCTGCCTCCGCCACTCCCTGCTACGCTGAATCGCAGTGCTACGCTGCCAGCGCACGGCTTGACAGCACGCTGCGCTGAACAGGTGAAGCCAATCACAATGCTAATTAGCAGGGCAGTAGTCGTTCTAGAACAATAGGCAGAGTTGGCGTTCAGTTTGTAATGAAGCAGCAGCACAGCAGTTGCAAAGAGAATTCGCTACTAACACAAACCTTACAGCACATCGGGGAAAAAAGGACGAAAAAGGCTACCGGTTTTTCACCTTCTACTTCTACCACGCTTCTACTTCTACTTCTACTCCCGCTTCTACTTCTACTCCTACTTCTGGTTCCACTTCTGCTTCTACCTTTTCTTCTGGAAAAACCCTACTATATACAATTCTACTACAACGTCAACTCCACTGAAAATCAATAAAACACAACATGAGTGGAATCCTGTGTCCAAGTCCTTCCCTTTCAAGTGTGGGAAACCCAGGATGCTTATATACACTTGACAGTATGTGTGCTCAATTGCATTATCTTTATGTACCTTAAAATCATACACAAAACCAGAAAAAAACTTTTGACTTATTTTTGGTTCCAAAGGTGTGCACTTTTCTTTTACCTTTTTTGAAAAGGAAGGACTTTAGTTCTCAGTTGAAGACACTATGTTTACATTTTTACAAGCATATGCACAAGTTTTGCTTTACCACTTTTTACAAATAAGGACTTGATCTTGGAGAGACCATTATGTTTACATTTTTACATGCAAATGTGCACTTTTTCCTTTCATTTTCTCCAGTAAGGAAGGACTTGATTTCATAGGTCTTTGTTTTTGAAATGTTTGAAAATATATCACACTTGTTTTCAACATTCTGTCTTGTGATTTTGTAAATGCATCACACTCTTGTGTACATACAGTATGAGTAAACTTTAAGAATACTTTAAGGAGAATATTTCCAGTATATAAATAGTAAGCTACAAGTAATATGCCAAGCAAACTTAAAGTATAACAAGTAAACTAGTGAAATAGCCAATGTTTATAACAGTATACTTAAAGTATACAATAATAAACTAAAAATAGGGACTCAAAGTATATAACTAGTACAATGGCAGTATATCGATAAGTGTACTTGTGGTATACTTTAAGCATACGAGAGGGATATACCAAGTACATTGATAGGATATAGAGGAGTGCACTTGTAGTATACTTTAAAGTGTACTTTTGCAAACTTAAAATGAACTTTAAAGTATACTTTAATAAACTTGAAATGTTCCAGTTTAGTCAGAAAAAGTATTACATTTGTATACTTTCTAGTACACTAAAAGTGCATGGTCTGCAGTATACTTGCTATACTTATACTGAAGCATACTTAATAAAATGAACTTTAATTATACTACTTTTTGCTAAGGGCTACTACTGCTGCTGCTATTACTACTACCACTGCTGCTGCTATTATTACTACTACAACTACTACTACTACTACTACTACTGCTGCTGCTGCTGCTGCTTTTACTACTACTACTACTACTACTGCTGCTGCTGCTGCTTTTACTACTACTGCTACTACTGCTACTGCTTTTACTACTACTACTACTATTACTACTGCTGCTGCTGCTTTTACTACTACTGCTACTACTATTACTACTGCTGCTACTGCTTTTACTACTACTACTACTACTACTA
>NC_083572.1:95609771-95612271 GCF_027579695.1 Neoarius graeffei
CTCATTTGGGCAACAACAGACAGCCTGACTATAATATTAACAGTTTTAACAGGTATAACCCTCAACTGTCCTCATGGGGCCGCCCTTCACAGGAGTGGTGTGATAAAACTCCGACCAGACACAGGGCACCAGGATGGATCAAGCAGATCCGAGCGGCAGAAGAGGCCAGCATCTCAATCCCAGGATCAACATGTAACTCAGAGGGACAGATTGGGGGGGGGGGGAGAGAAAGAAAACACAGGTTGTTAGGTATGCCCTAAAAACGACAAGTATTAAATCTGTGTGGTAGGCTCGCAGAGACGAGAGTCTTTACATCAGGCATAACACACAACAATGGCATGTTAATATGGTAAAAAATATCATGACCTGCTCTGGCTGGATGCTTGATTGGGTGATGGGAGCACACTCCTCAGCAATGATGAGATGCAGATGGGACCCTTAGGGCTGGCCAAGACAATTCAGTTACATTTCACCGGGTCTGGGACATGCGACAGAATGTCTGACGGCCGATTCCCTGCAGGCTATGATAGCCAGTCGAGGTCTCCACCCTCTCCACCAAAAGATTTCCTGTTGACTCCATGTAACTCAGAGGGACAGATTTGGGGTGGGGGGGGAGGGAAAGAAAACACAGGTTGTTAGGTATGCCCAATGTCACCTGAATAAGTAGGAGCAGTATACATATTGCACCGAGTACAAGCAGGGACTCCGGCAACTAACTATGACAGCATAACTAAAAGGAGAGAGCCAGAAGGTAACACAGGCATGAGGGAGCCCCGGGACATAAAGCAGCCAGCCACTACACCGTCAACAAACTCAGGTGAGCAAGCGAGTGGGGACTGACAGCATCCATACATCCCAGTTTACCAAAACACTCTATGTCTGAGGACCCTCCAGATCTACTCCTTTACCTCATAAACACCATTAACAAAAGGCTTGACTAAACAGATATGTTTTCAGCCTAGACTTAAATGCTGAGACTGTGTCTGATTCCCGAACATTACTTGGAAGGCTGTTCCATAACTGTGGGGCTTTGTAAGAAAAGGCTCTGCCCCCTGATGTAGCCTTCACTATACGAGGTACCAGCAGATAGCCTGCACCTTTTGATCTAAGTAGGCGTGGCGGGTCATAGAGGAGCAGAAGTTCACTCAGGTACTGTGGTGCGAGACCATTTAGTGCTTTAAAGGTCAATAGTAGTATTTTATAATCAATACGAAATTTGATTGGGAGCCAATGCAGTGTGGATAAGACAGGCGTGATGTGGTCATATTTTCTAGTTCTAGTAAGGACTCTTGCTGCTGCATTTTGAACTAACTGGAGCTTGTTTATGCACTTATTGGAACATCCAGACAGTAAGGCATTACAATAATCCAACCTGGAGGTAACGAAAGCATGGACTAGTTTTTCTGCATCATGCAATGACATTAAATTTCTTATCTTTGCAATATTTCTGAGATGAAAGAAAGCTATCCGGGTGATGTTATCAATGTGAGTTTCGAATGAAAGACTGGGGTCAATAATCACTCCGAGGTCTTTTACTGCTGCACGTGAAGAAACAGAAAGGCCATCCAGAGTCACTGTGTAATCAGAAAACTTACTTCTAGCTGTATGTGGTCCTAGCACAAGTACTTCAGTCTTGTCAGAGTTAAGCAGAAGGAAATTAATAAGCATCCAGTGTCTAATGTCCTTAACACATTCCTCAATTCTATTAAGCTACTACTACTACTACTGCTACTGCTTTTACTACTACTACTACTACTACTACTACTACTACTGCTGCTGCTGCTTTTACTACTACTGCTACTACTACTACTACTACTTCTAATGATGCTGCTACTGCTTTTACTACTACTACTACTACTACTACTGCTGCTGCTGCTTTTACTACTACTACTACTACTACTACTACTACTACTACTGCTGCTACTACTACTGCTACTGCTTTTACTACTACTACTACTATTACTACTGCTGCTGCTGCTTTTACTACTACTGCTACTACTACTACTACTGCTACTGTTTTTACTACTACTACTACTAATGCTGCTGCTGCTTTTACTACTACTACTACTACTACTACTATTACTACTGCTGCTGCTGCTTTTACTACTACTGCTACTACTACTACTACTACTACTGCTACTGCTTTTACTACTACTACTACTAATGCTGCTGCTGCTTTTACTACTACTACTACTACTACTACTACTACTATTACTACTGCTGCTGCTGCTTTTACTACTACTACTACTACTGCTACTGCTTTTACTACTGCTACTACTACTGCTGCTACTGCTTTTACTACTACTACTACTACTAGTACTACTACTGCTGCCTTTACTACTGCTACTGCTTTTACTACAACTACCGCTGCTGCTACTGCTTTTACTACTACTACTGCTACTGCTTTTACTACTACTACTACTACTACTACTGCTACTGCTTTTACTACTACTACTACTACTGCTGCTACTGCTTTTACTACTACTACTACTACTACTAC